>NC_137676.1:46998874-47086374 GCF_963989245.1 Nansenia antarctica
AAGTCATTGAGCGCTCAGCAGTTACCAACTAAAGAGACTCTTTCTATTCCTCTCACACATGACTCAGTGAAAGGCTAAATTGGTCCCCGAAAAATAATGTACCATTGTGTTATGAAATATCTAGTCTGAAATGAATGTGACACTGGAGCCACAAACGGAAAAAAAAAGTATTTTCTTTCACCCGTGCTATCATCGTATTATAAAAGTATCTATTGATGAAGAAATTTAATTTTAATTCGGTTTAAGTGAGTAATAATTCTAGATAAATAAACTATACCAGTATCATATATATTTATTAGATACATTTCATTTAATGAGAGAGAAGACTATATACTGTATTATATTATTGTGTTGGCTTAATTAATATCAACACATAATCAACCATTATTACACATTATTATCAACCATTTCATATTATGCACATTTATTAATCATTTTTTACCGTCTTATAGTTGTCACTTGTGATCAGTAGGCTATGCTCAAGAAAAAACCCCGCCGAAAATCTCTTTTCACCAACGCAATCTAAGGACCCCACTGGCCCGCCCTGTGAAGAGGTGATTGGCTTCCAAAAGGTAAGACATTAAAGAACAATTATCCTTGAATTTCAAACTCAGTAATTATTTTACAAGTTATTATTTATTTTAAGGCCAGGCAGCTTTGATATTATAATATAAAGAGATTATTTTGGCAATGCACCACAAATCAGGTCATTCACAAATCTGATGCTCATCCCTTAATTATATTCTTAACAATGGGTTGTGGGTTGAGTGATCATGACTGGACACATAAATTATTGTACAGGTGCTGTCCCCATGTGTAATGACTTAAGCTGCAAGGGCCTTGGATCCGGTGGAGGAGGTTAAGCGTGACACTCAGCCAACTGGCTAGAGGTTAGGAGGACCTGAGAGGAGGTTCCTGTCCTCTGGCCGAGGCTAATGAAAATCCCATGGCCGTGCATCCGTGCTTCATGGTCATTGTTCGACCACCTCTAATTCAATCATGGCCTCTGGGTCACCGGGATGCTTCGCCAGCGGTTCCCCATCCACTATAAACACATTTGGGGATTATTTATTTTTAGCACTGGCGCGCGTCCACAGCATTTGGGTTTAGCTGATATCCAGATGGTTATGCTAAGGTGCCTGTTTATGGATTCCTGGAGATTGTGAGTAAGAAGTGGGGGTTTTCTGGTCTGTCCTTCATTAAGGGCCAGTCAGTGCAGAAAACAATTTATCACGATAGACTGAGCTTTCATAACCCTGTGTTCTTCCACACGCAGAGACCTCTTTCTGTGCTACTGTTCAATGATGTTGACACAAAGATTCTTTGTCCTTCTTTTTCTCCTTTCAAACGTTCTATTAAATTGCACATATTGTCAGTGCATGAGGATTTCAAGATTTACGCAGAACACAGAGTAAGCTGGGAAAGTGAAACAACACAAAACTGTGTCATGTGTGGCCAACCTATTTGGTAGTTCAAGGTGTTTCGCAGTCTCACAACCTCAGTTGGGAAGAGAGAGATGATTTTTTAGCCCGCTATCTGACCCACAATATGTTCAATAGTCTGAATACACTGCTCCATTTACATATTCTTCTCACTGCGGACATGGGTGGATTTCACCATGTGCTACTGGCAGAATATCCTCCAATAGAAACACAGATCAGCCCTCAGATGTTGTCAGCTCTGGATCGTGATGATTGTCCACATTCACTGGACCTCTGTGTTTGGTGACACCATGAGGTCAGAGAGAGGACAGTCAACCCACTTCCCATTCCTTCCCCCTCCACCCCAAGTGTCCTCACAACCTCCAACTCCATCGCCCGTTTCCCAGACTGCACCTCTCCTGTATGATGACCCCAAGGGTCGGCAGCTGTCAGTCACTGCCTCAGCTGGCCTGCGAGCCTCTCGACACAGACTGGGGTCTGTGAGGAGACCTCTGAAGGAAGGCCCTGCCTGTTCAAATGGGATCATCTCTGTGCATTCATGGTGTATAATTGAATTACCCTTCCCTCCCTTTCCTTCGCCTATTCTAATGCAAACCTCAGGTTGAATCGCCACCCTGTACGTGAGAGGAACGGCTTCAGGGGGTTATGGCTAGACAAAGACATGTCCATATTGACAATGTATGCACTCAAACCCAAAAATAGTTGTGATTGAAACTGGGTGTGTATAGAATGGTGTATAGTTGACAAGGAGCTCATCAACTCTCCATCTGCTGTTGGTGGATCACCCACGTTGCCCATGGAAGAGGTCAGGTCTTTGGATGTCCTTTCTTTTCATTCATCATTCATACAACAACCCTGCCATCTATTCTCTGGTATACACATTGGTGAAGTGAGGATATGATTTGACCCCCACCCTTTTAATTATGTTTTCCTGATCATTGCTTTTCAAGTCCAACATGGCTGAACATTAACGTAGGCTACTGGGTAAGTGATACATGGCTTGAAAACAAACTTACATTTAGGACGTGTTTAAAAGCAAGGACTGTGTGATCATCTAATTATGTGTAGTTATGTGTTTTTAGTATGTTGATGTTCTATCAGCATGTTGTGATGCTAAACATGCAGTTAGACGTTCATAGCGATGTTCCTTTTTAGCTGATAGCTATTAGCAGCTGTTTTGTATGTGTTTTGATTCAGAGCAAGTTTCTCCGGTATTTGGTTTGAGGTGTACCAACATTCAAATAAGCATATCTTCTTCAACTACGTTCAGTTTCAATATATGACACAGTTTATAGTCTGCACTTTCATCATCTGGATTTTCTTTGAAAAATGACCAAACCCTATCACATTTGTTGTGTATCTCATGGCATAACACACATTTAATGCGTGGGGGGGGGGGGGGGGGGGGGGGGGGGTAAGGTGTAACAAGGTGTGACGGAGCTCTAGTAGTCAGTGACCAGGTTAAAGGAGAGAGGGACAGAGGATGTAGGATGTAGGGGGAAGCAGCCTTTAGCCTGGGGCCACAGGGTGAGAGTGGAGGGGCTCAGAGGGGTCACCCTTATCCAGGCTGTCTGTGACCAGAACCAGGAGGCTACAGGGGAGCCCTGGGACTCTCAGCAGGCTGAACTGATTTCCTGTGTGGGGTCATGCCAAGGACAGGTTCAGAGAGGACCAGGGCTTAGGAGACAGAGTCATCAGCCATACGAACAGCCAGTGGAGCCAGTCACCCCTCATAATAAATTAATGAAGTTGTTTTTGTATGTAATATTACAATTGATGAACTAGGTTTTATTGTAATATTACATGTCTCACTGCCAAGTGGGTGAAGATGAATATGGATGTGTTTCTGGGTGAGGTAGGATTCACTCCAAATCTAATTTTGGTTTATATGGAATGGACCAGCCTGTTTTTCTTGTTTGTACAGTGTCCTGTTCTTGATTTCAAGGGGTTAATATTTCTATGTCATATTTTTCTACAGAGATTCCAAGACTATGCAGTTTTAAAGCTTGCACATAAATGGAGATAGCACCAAAGCAAACCCTGGCATACAGCATACAGAGATACACACACAGACTCAAGGGAGACTCCAATTCCACAGCAAATAACATACTTACCCATAATCCTCCAGATCTCCTCCTCTCTTGATGCAGGATTCATAAAAACGCTGTTACCTGGGGCACCTCAGATCTCATAGTGCAGACATCTACCTCTTACTAACATTTCTGGAATGCATTTACTCAGCTGGGTTTTTGATTTCAAGAGTGCTCTGTCGCCCCAGGACATGCTTGTCATGAGATTTGACCAACATACATAACCTTGTCCTCCAGCCTCCATTTTATACCTTATTTTCATCTCCCAACAATGATCATGTTGAAAGAATATTAAGCTTTACATTTTACTGGGCCATTGACTTTAGTGAATGCAGTCTGCTTCAATGTTGTTATTAAGACCTTGAAAAGTGTTCACACAGAGTGAAGGGTAGGAGGTGGCACTCTGAGTACTAACAACACACTGCCTCTAGCCTCAATCTGCTCTTTTGACCTAAAACATGCTAATCTAAGTCATGTTGCACATTAATGTAATTATACCCATGGACACAAATCACCCAGAGCTTAAAGCATCTATTCTTTTTCACTTGTTAAGCAGTCATGTCTTTGTAATTTGTGAGCTGTAATTTGTGAACATACAGAGAGGTTTTGCACTCTGGTTTTGGTCATAATTACTCATTTTTTAGGTCACGATGGTAGGCTAAATGCAAGCACTACGTTTGTTAGGGTGTTGTGCATGTTTTTTTTTTTTTTACTATAGAATGTGGACCCTTAGACAAGATTCCTGAATGGTAGCATCAGAAGAACTAATCTTCATAAATAAACATTATTATTTAGATATTAGATCTAGATATTAGATATTATTTTCTAGCCACTGAAACAAATCCAGTAATGACCATTAGCAACAGAGCTATTTTTACTCAGAGAAGAAAATCGAACACAGTTATATAATTTGGATTTGAAGTCAGTATAGAGCAATGAAACATGGTATGTCAACTCAGTGCCACTCACTGCATAGTGTATTTATGTAGATGTTCAAGTAAAACATTATAAGTGCCTATACAGTGTAAGTGATACTAGCAAGTCCAAAGTTCTGCAGTGGTAGACATTTTTCCTCTTACTGCACACTTCATGCAATCTGGGTCTGTTATAGTGAAGGGATATGCACTTCCCTTTACTGCTGACAGTTTCTTTTGGAACTCAACACTGAATGAAATGGTGATTATGTCCCCTTCCCAAAGAAAATGGACCCCCTGTTTACACACTTGTCCATCAGTTGGGCTCCATGCGGCCTCATAGGTATCCAGAAAGATTATGAGACGTCTTCAAAACCAATGTTGCCATTTCTGAACTCTGTAAGTGCACCATGTTTAGAGATGGCTTGCAAAGATTGGAGTTCCCATGTCAATATCAACAATCTTTGAATCCTTTAATCTACGACTCTCACAGAGTAGTCAAACCTTGCCTGTGTATCTCATATTTTCAGTGATAATGTTTGCTCACGTGTCAACTATTCAATACTGCAGCTAGAATTTATTTCATGAAAAATAAATGACAGACTGCCTGACCAGCCAAGTAATTTTGCCTACTTTTCAACATCATGTTTAAGTTTACATTTGATAGTGATATGTTAGTGTTTTTTTGTTTTATTTTACAGTTACAACTCCAAGTTGAGGTCCAACTCCATACCTGAATGAGAAACTGTAATTCACTAATAGGAGTTAATAAATATTCAAGGTTTATTCTATCCACTTGAAATTTGTTTTTAATCTTATTCTAAAGCTAACTGAGAGGCATAGCAGTTTGAAAGAGTTTTGTATTGGTTTTACCTCCAGATGGAGCTCATTAAAAGGGAGAGTGGATTCACTGAAAATCATTACAATATCATTAGAATCTGATTTATTTTGAGGGTATCCACAACCTTCATAATTGTAGGCCTACATCTCAATACGTGTTAGACAATGGGCAAAGGTAAATAATGATCACCCGTAGTAGCCTACTTTAAAACAGCATATTTTTACCCCCGAATAGTCTTTAACGAACATTCCTCTTAAGTACAGAAGTTAAAGAGGTTAAGTAGGTCTATACCGTCATTATAGTATGCCCTATATAGGTTAGTGTATAGTAACTTGTTTTGGTGCTAATAAGGCTAGAATGGTTTACGATTTTGGTAAATAAATAAACTATGTCGTCTGCTCATTAATTCCACTAATTATACGCATCTTTGTGTAACATTTTCAAAATAGCCTAATACTAGGCCCCGACATGCCGTGTTATTACATAACTTTACAGGTCCTTTTTCTTCGTAATTCGTAATGTTATATATCAACTGTTATAGTGATCGACTGGAATAATCAACCCCTCGTTTGTTTAGACAGGTCTCCAATAGTCTTGTTGTTTATTGGATACAATGTGTATGTTGTAAGCCTACCCTTTAAGATGCGGCTCCATTTGATTTCATGCATTTCAGTGAATGACAAAAACATGGAGACGTTATCTCGAGAGAAAAAAAAGATGCAAATGCCATAGCCTACATAGGCTATCTAGGCTATATCTAATCTGTACACATATCATATGTGCAAATATACAGTCATATACCATGTGATGATGTTGATGATGATGATGATGATGATGATGATGATGATGATTAGCCTATCATTATCATCATGGGGGGAAACAATTCGATTTATATAACCCATATTTATTTGTGGTTAGGCTTATTGGATGAAGACAATAATCGTAAACATGTAGCCAAACAGTGAATAGATACAAAAACGTTTGTGGGGACAGGACAGTGTATCGTTTCCGTTCATATTTGATTCATCCCTCTTCATGTTTTGCACTCTATTTCAACACCTCGATTTTATTTGTTAGCGGCACTCACGCGTCGAGTTTTATTTTATGACCCGTCGTATTCTTCTTGGTTGAAAGATGATATTCTCTGATTGGGTAATATGTAAAATCGTAGGCTTTTGCATAATTGCGTTTCACACTGTTTTAAAGATAAAGTTCAAAAGGCTAGACATCATAATAACGCATGCATCCTATAAGCCAGTCAAATTGCCACTTTCGTTTTACTTTTACTTTTCGTCCCCACTAATATTGTGGTAGCCTAATTATATTTTTAAAAATATATATCAATCAATTCCGACAGTTTCTCCTAAATGATAGGCTATGATATAAGCCTATATAATATCACCTGACTTGTAATATCAATACAATATCCTAGCTCATGGGTTTGCTTCAAAGAGTGCATTTTTCTTCCAGTTTTCATGGGGTTACTTCTTCCAAGCGCAGTGCATTTTACAGATTACGAGTTAAAACAATACTCCACTCCACTCCAACTGTAACTGTATTAACAGGCATTCTTCGGGTGTAAAATGTCACCTAATAAAGTTCAAAACAATATTGAGGTAACCTGTTATTGGCAACCTGTTGTTGGCAACATTCTTTTTTTAAAACGGCAAGCTTAGAAATAGCTCGTTTTAATTCTCCAAACGAATGATGTTTTCGTTTCCGTGCGTAAAAATGTTCTCCCCTTAAATCTGCAATCTGTGTAATCTGTTTGTTTTAGTAACTGAAAAGGAATTAAATGGTTAATTGAGGGGACAGGAATCACACGTGATTGAATTCTTGGCGGATTAGATCCTGTCCTGGTCCCCCCTGTTTCACGGGTCCTGGTCCCCCCTGCCTGTTTCACGGGTCTTTGTTGCTGATCTTCTAAATCCCACCCACTTTCGATGAAGAGAGGAAAAAAATCACCCTCTCGCGCGCTCACACAGGCGCTTTCACTAGGACCCAAGTCATTAAACTGCATGCTGGACCTAACGATGGAGACTGAAAGTTGTTTGCCTTTCTCTTCGCAGCCAAACAGGACAACACCAGAAAACTCTCCGGGTTTGGAGCATGGTTCTGGTTCTTTCCTTCCATGTGATGGGCTTCAGAAAGCCTCCCACCACCCTCTGCCCGTGCACGGCCTCGCCCTGCGGGGTGACTTCTACAGGTTTAACGACGCGGCCGCCGCGGACTTTACGCAGCACGGCTCAGCGAACCCTCGCGCCTCGCCCTCCAAACACAACAAATACTTGGACAATCTTAATCAGGACCAAAAGGGTTTATCAATAAGTGGAAAGACCTCGTTTTATGAAAACAACTCCGAGAGTAAGTGGAGAATACATTTTTAAATTCCAATCACGACCATGAGGCATTGTGAAAATCGGCTGTGAAATATAATACTAATAATACTAATAGCCCACTACAACTACTACTACTACTACTACTACTACTACTACTACTACTACTACTACTACTACTACTACTACTACTACTACTACTACTACTACTACTACTACTACTACTACTACTACTACTACTACTACTACTACTACTACTACTACTACTACTACTACTACTACTACTACTACTACTACTACTACTACTACTACAACAATAATAATACGACTAATAATAATGATAATAATAATAATAACAATAACAATAATCATCATAATAATAATACTGCTATACTGATAATAATTATAATCATAATAATCATAATGCAACTGTAATAGAACATTGGTTTTATTCTCCCCAATGGTCTCTTTTGGTTAAGACGACCTACAAGTGGAAAATACTATAGGCATTGACCGGCTGTAATTTGCATCGTAAGCCTTTAAGCTATTTAAGACAAACTGTTAATTTGCCAGCTAGGCTACTTCCACTGACTTCAGTTCAGCTACGACTTTATTTTTCTATTTTAATGTTTTACTTAGTCCACTATTCCTACAAATAAACGAACAATGCAATTTTGTGACGCACCGTAAATACATTGGCTAACATTGGCTACTGTAGTTTCTAACTTCAGAGATGGCTCAATACATCAGTTGTTAATGTAATATGTGCCTATATTTATATTATTGTTGGGACATATTATACACAAAGACGTGTTTGGGACATATTATACACAAAGACAACTTTGTTAGGACATTTGCAGGCCTCTATGAGACAAGTATTATTCACTCAAAACAACTGATACTGTGACATACTGTTCCTTACGGTAATACCAATAACACTAATGATTTTTTAAAATTGTATTTCGGTCCTTATTCAGACGTTGGTGGACGTTGGCTGCTTTTCAAAATGTTTCTCTCCAAATTTTGGTCAAAGGATGTCTTACTCAAATACATTCATTTGATAATCACATTATTTATTTAAATGAATATTTCTTATTTAATATTTATTATAAATGAAATAGCGCACTATCGATAATGTGATCACGTTTCTTATGTAATGGTTAAAGAAGAGGCCTTGGCCTATATAGCCAACAACTAGGGCAAATAGTCCATTAATTTACTGTACACGAAATACAAAAATACAAAACAAATATTTAAAGCGGTGCCAAACTTATATCCCATAATTTAGAAATAGGCAAAAGGGGACGCGCTCCCTGATAATAAATATGTCAACAAGATTTCTCTGCACTTGGCACTCGTAATCGCAATTAGCTTTGACGTTAAGTGAAACGGGTTAAAGGTCAATTCGGCAGATGTCTAAAGGTGCGCGATTTTGGCACATTGGCGTTTTACTCGTGCTGTGCAACTAGTCTAAACGTATCCATCCCGTACAACTTTGAGACTACAAGTGAAGTGACATTTAATATAGAAATGGAAACAAATACAGAGGTGTCAATTTTTTCTTCAGGCCTATGCTGTGAAATAACTTGTTTTTAACTGTAACTCACTGGTAAGATAAAAAATAATAAAAAAATAAAATAAAATCCTCCTCCTCTGCCCCTATATATGACTTTAAGAAAATCCAGCTTTTATTATTTTGTTATCGCAATAGCCTATTCAAGATCATGCAGATGAAGGTGTTCTTATAATATATATCATATATAACTGTATAGAAATTGGGTACCCATCATCAACATGGTTAATTAATGAATAGAAAAGGCAAACTATCTGCATTGTTATTGTTACTTTTGTTGATTCAGATATTATATGAATTTGCTTGAGATATCCCCCAACACAGAATTTGCAAGTTTGAAACACTTGAAACACAACACAACTTGTATAATGTCCCATGAACTCAAGTCATAGGAAATGACGTGATCTTTAGCGTTATTTATTGATGTTTGTAATCTATCCTCCAAATTTGCGAAAGAGGGGATGTGGACTCTGATAAGGACTTCGGGATATCTGTGTCCAGAATAATATACATCAGTTTGATTCATGTCATTGCCAAAGACAGCCAGCCAGATAGTGCAGTCCTATGTTTTTCAGAGTTCATCACAATTTAATATCTAGATAATGTGATGCCCCTATTTTTTTGGGTGCAATATTCTATTTACTAGACTCAAAATACAATAGCCTAAGACACACACACAGATACACACACACACACACACACACACACACACACACACCACACACACACACACACACACACACACACACACACACACACACGCGCGCACACACACACACACACACACACACACACACACACACACACACACACACACACACACACACACACACACACATTACAAAAAGATGGACAAATTTGGTTAAATGATGGTATAACTGAGACATATTTCTATAACAAAGGGAATCCCTGCATGGGCATCAAGACCCTGTCCATGTTTGGCACTTCATTGCTATTGAGGGGCACAGACTGACACACCTTCAAAGGCAGACATGTCTTCCTGTTTTGTCTATTGGTGAGGGGGGATGGTAAGGGATGGTAGAATAGCGGGAACCTTAAAGGGCAAAGAACGTTTGTTAGAGAAATTTGGAAATCAGGTGACACCCATTTGTTGGCCTGCTGAAAATCTAATACAAAATCATAAACAAACGTTTCCTTTTGATAGTACAGGTAATTGAGGTAAACTTCAACAGCTGTTATTTGATTGCAACTTATGACCTACTTTTATCTTACTTTTCTTACTTTAAGTATTCAGTTGTAAGATGCTCAATACTTTGTTTGAAATGATGTAATAGTATGTCAATCTAATCATCCTAAAAATGCAGCATCTTCTCAAAGTCATGGCTGACATTATGATCACGCAGCACATCATGTACTGAACAAGAGGCCAGGAAAGAGAAGCTCAGATTTCCACCATGATGTCAGTATACTGGAATAGCACAGTTTCTCCATGTTATAGTTATATATCTACTCACATTTGTTCACTTTGACTTTATCTTGAATGTATTGTAATGCATTTCACATACATCTGCAATTACACTAGACTTGAGGTAAAGAGGATATGTTTTTTTTGGCAGGTTTCAAGCTACACTACAGTATATCTTCTATTTGAGTATTCATAGTCTATAAAAAAAATGTAAAGGGTTCTTTTCAGTATGAATAAGGTGTGAGGTTGGAACCAAATGGACATCAGGAATTCTGTGTTTGTTGTGAAATGCTCTTTCTGTTTGGACAGAAATTGAATTATGCTGATGCTAAATTACTGCTCTCAAATGTCCCCTGTGTGAGCCTAGATGAAAAGTAATTTTCTGTCTCAACAAAGGGTTAGATATAATGAGCGTGAACAACAACAAGAATGAACCATCCATAATCTGTCATTGTAATGGAATTATAATAAAGTGCCTTTATTGCGAATATGAATACATGTTGCTAATCATCATAAACAATCTTTTATCATCATGTTTTGTATCAAATACAAATGTGGTAACTCTTTATTTCTAGCTTAATTATCTTAGATAATACAAGTGACTAATCTGTGGTATTTTGGATCTCAGAATGTAACATGTGCAATCAGATAGGACATTTGTAATTGTGAAGTAAAAGAAAAATTATAAAGAAAAGTAAAGAAAAATATTTTTGGAACACATTTTATCTGTGAGCTAGTGAAATGATATTACTGGGAGCGATCTGTTTGCCAACAATTCTCACAGAAATGCAACCATCCTCAAGCATCATGGTCATAGTAAACATAATCAACAGACAAACAACAAACAAATCCAGAATACTGTACTTTTTCTGTCCCTTATCTGTCCCCAAACATCAAATCTGTGTGAACCCCAAAACCAAACACATCATAGTTTGTTTTCTGCTTATTGGTTCACGACATTAAATAAAGGCAACTTGTAAAGCAATCAAGAAAACAAGTGAGCCCACAGTGTTTCAATTAGCTGAAATGTTGCGTCTGGTCACATCTAACAAAACCATAATCGTAGAGTTCAAACTAAACACTAAAGCATGATAGTTAAGCGCACATGTGTTTCTTCCCTTGTTCTTTTTGCACATCAGGTCATTTCTTCTCACCTCCTGTTTGGGGCTGAGCAAAGAGGAGCCCTGGGACAAGATGGGAAATTTCACTCCTTTTTAACCCAACTTCCTCCTCCAGATCTTAGTCATATCTCCTGAGTAAAGCCAAGCCTGCATGGTTATATCCTGTTTATTATTCACAATATCATGCTGCTTCTGATGGAAGTAAACAACCCCTCTGTCTTATGATGGAGTTTATCTATGTGGTTTTGTTACTGTACTACTGATGTAAATTTGAACTTCACTTGTCAACTTTTGACTGCTATTTTACATTGACACCATATGACAATACTTGGACATGAATAGTTCAAACATAAAAGTGAGGATTTTGGCAACATCAATTAAAGAAGTTACATTCACACCCAAGAAAGTGTGACATTATTGCTGCTGGTATCCTGGAACATCATCAGATGTTGAGAAACGTCTTTCTCAAAGTAAGCCCCCCCACCTCTCACCTTCTCTCTCTCTCTCTCTCTTCATGCCGTCCCTCAGTCAGAGAGAAGGCTGTTCCCAAACCCATCGGTTATCCTGTGATTGGCTCTGACTGCTGTGTGAAGCTGAAGGAGCCAGCCAATGGTTTACCAGGGGTTGTTTCTATCGCAGACTCAATCGACCTATCAGGCAAAAACAAGAAGCGCCGCAACCGCACAACCTTCAGTACCTTTCAGCTGGAGGAGCTGGAGAAGGTGTTTCAGAAGACACACTACCCTGACGTGTACGCACGCGAACAGCTTGCCCTGAGGACTGAGCTCACGGAGGCTCGTGTACAGGTAATCCTACTCTACATCCCACTCTTCACAGCCCCCTACTGTGCTTTAGCTACAGTACATCAGTTGGCAATTGTAATAGTTTGTAGTGCCATCCTAAAACACAAGAATACACAATAATAACTGGGTTGAAGGCAAAGTAGAAAAGTCTGGACAATACTGCTAATGTATTAATGCAGTCGTTAAAATGCATACACCATTTAGTCATTATTTGCAAAGCATAAATCATTCTAAGATATGTTTACTAAATGATTAATAAAGGCACTTATTAACTATTAATAATACTATTTGTTTATATGAATGAAGGGATGAAATAGTATTCAGATTTAACCTGCTGTTTAGGTACTGCATGCATTGATTTAAGTACATACAATGGTTTAAGATGCTTGTTATTGGTTTTAAAGAGTTTAAAATATAAAACAGATAGTTCCCTCAAATTACAGTATATATTCCGTTTTTTATTTTTTTATTTTTTTTACATAGACTACTGCTTAACAATGGGGTAGGACCCCTGTTACAGTAGTAATGCTCTCAATAATGAAATCACATGAAGCAACTTCTAGTAATATTTGAGACTACATTCAGTACAGTGTTGAATACAAATGCCATAAGTGTGCCATTATATATTTTTAAACATCAAACAAGGCTGTCAAGAATTGGTTATCTGCCATACAGTACATACATATACATACATAACAGTCATAAAAGATGACTTGCAAATTGATATCAAAGATGACACATTAGGTCACATTAGGTGCCCCTTTAATCTCTCTTTCTTCTTTCCTTAGGTGTGGTTCCAGAACCGCAGAGCCAAGTGGAGGAAACGGGAGCGCTATGGGAAAATCCAGGAGGTGCGCAACCATTTTGCTGCTACATATGATATCTCCCTCCTCCCTCGTGCTGATACATACCAGGTACACACACTGACACATAGGTCACTGGTAGGAATCCTGCTCTGTTATGATCATTACTGACAGGTACATACATTAAATCATCAAACATTGGCACTCTCTAAAATGTAGCATGGTGGGAATTCTCTGTATGTGTCTAATTAGTAGTGCTTTGCCTTTGGTCTGACACGTACCCTCTTACCCTCTAGATGCAGAGTAACCTGTGGACAGGGGTGGGTGCAGGAGGAGGTGCAGGGTCAGGCGGGGGATGTGTCCTCGGGGCTGACACCATGCCTTCCTCCTGCATGAGCCCGTACTCCCATCCCCACAGCAACCTCCCTGGCTTCATGGGCATGCCTACATCTCCCAGCCATCCCCATCACCACCACCACCATCCCTCTCATCACCCGGGCATCAACGGCCTTTACTCGCTCCATAGCTTTCCTGGAGGTCTCGGGGCCCACTCCTTTGAGCCCGGTCCTGAGACGGAATACAAACCATCTGGACTAGTGGCCTTACGGATGAAAGCCAAGGAGCCTGGCAGTCTCCTCTCCTGGCCAACATGACCACCACCACAGTGCCAGCTCCCTACTATGCACTGACTGAGCCAATGTATATGCATTTCCATACGCACATTCCTAAACAATCCCATACATACTGTACGTATACACCCTTTTCAGAATTTTGAACCCCCCATTTTTTGTGCCCTAAAGTAACATTGCCATAGACTTACAGGTATCTCACAATGATTCAGGCCAGCAGCTCTTTTTCA
This sequence comes from Nansenia antarctica, assembly GCF_963989245.1. Classification (NCBI taxonomy): domain Eukaryota; kingdom Metazoa; phylum Chordata; class Actinopteri; order Argentiniformes; family Microstomatidae; genus Nansenia; species Nansenia antarctica. The sequence continues at coordinate 47,013,083 of NC_137676.1, forward strand.
TCTGGACCCAAGGAGGACATGGGAGTGGACATAAGTATTGCACAAAACCATTTGAACAAGAATTCTGTTGATCCCAGATTTAAGCATTACAGTGAACATGCTGAGACCAAAGAATAAAAAAACTGGTATTTAAGTAAGAACTGTTAAATGTTTTAGTTATCATATAGGTCATTGTGATGTTGTACTTTATAGAATGTGACCAATAATAAAGGCTTCCATCTGTTACTGCCTCTAATCATTAGTCAGATAATCTTTGGGTAGATTTGTTATACTACTTATAACTGTAAGGTGGATTTCCTATGTACTCACAAAAAGACAAAAGGGAAAAGCCCACACTTTACTACATTAGACTATGTGACAACCTTTCTCAAAGCTGAGCATGCTGCAAATAATTATTTTCGTCCAAAACCTTCAGTATGATGTTGTAGCAAGGCAAAAGACAGTGTAGAAATACCAATGACCTGTGGCACATACAGTATATTTAGTCTGGTTGTGTCTGTACTCTGTACTAAGTGCTTTACAGGCTGTGTGTGTGTGTGTGTGTGTGTGTGCAGACAAAAACATTCAGTGTTATTAGCGTAGTGAGTCTCTTGTGGTGTTTGGGGGAGTGTACAGAGGCACTGTATACTTCAAGAGACCTTCGACTGGCACCCCATGCATCAGTTGCAAGTGGCAGGTCTATCTGAAAAACTAACTGAGCAACCACACTTTGCAATTGATGATGTAGCGGAGAGCCTCTCTGCGTTGCAGTGAGACGGACTTCCCCAGTTCACATCTGGCATCAAGGGTAAACTCAAATTAATGATGAACTATGGTCTTATGGAAGAAATTGGGGTTACAATGGCCCAATCCTTGCTTCATTTTCATCGCGAGGAATACCTTAGGGATGATTTATTATTCAGAACTGCTGAACCATTTTCAGGCGATGTAACATGATTTCCTACATGAGTATCATTTGTAAATGGGTTTTCAATAACACTGTGAGATGAGGGTTAATTCATGGGTCAATGCCTATAATGAAGGAAAAATATGTAGGCTCATTTTGTATACAACAATCTGTGTTGTTTTATTGCAGGATTGCAGGAAAATGCAAAAACTGTAATTGTTAATGTGCTCAATTGCTTATTTAGTTTTTTTCTTTGTGCACTTCACTTTGCTGCTTCTTGCAGTTCATTTTACAGTAGTTAGTACATATCTGATGTGTAGTGTGCATGGGCCTTGGCAACAACCTATCTGGTTGAAATGAATGTGCTCACTCCATGTCAGATGTCCTTACAATACTATCTGGGTGATTATTGATATGCATCTTCTGTAGGTAAAAAAAGAAAAGAAAAGAAAAATATTTACAGTCAAGGAGGGATCCTTCAAAGCTGCAATAATTCCCTAAAAGGGTAAATTCCTTCTGGCAAATATTTTGTATTCTCTTCCCTTTTGTAGGTCCAGTATGACAGCAGTGCTGGGACAGATTAGCTGCCAGTCCCCCTGGTCTGTGCCGTGTTTTGTATGAGAAAACATGTGGTTCTAATAGAGAAGCGGCAAACCCGTCAGAAACACTTTCCACACCCACAGCTTCGAATTCCAGCCAGGCCCTAGGAGACAGCATACTCTGGCTATACAGGCTCACTGATTAAATCCCAGATCAAGTGGATGAGATAAGAGTACCCTTCAGAAGAGATAAGCAACTAAGGAGATGCTCAGCTTGAAGAAAGATGAGGAAGTTGTGGATAGTGGCCATGTCTTTCTTAGGTTATGAAAACACATGTGACTATAGAACAGACAAAACCTATTTCTTACCATGGGATAAGTGAAATTGACACTTAAATGAAACATTTAGGCATTTATTGTAAGAACATTACATATTTTAACATGTAACATTTATTGGAAGAACATCACTCATAAAGCAATTCCAAGTGGTTACAGTAATTGATTTTAAAGACAGAATTGCACAAAATAAATTAACAACAATAATAAAACAATTTCCATGTAGACTAGTCTCTAAAATGGAGCGACAAGAACATAGTTTGCAGTTCGGTAGGATGTGGAAAAGGTGTGTAGTCACTAAATCAGGCAGACCTGCATTGCTGTTTGTCATTAGTGAAATGGAGTCATTCATCAAAAATGAACGGCTTAGGTGTGCAACCATTCCTCATCCATCTCAGTTTACTCTTTCCCTGTCAGGGTCATTGGGTGACTGCTGTCACTGGAGTCTGTACTTACATATAATAACCTCATTAACTACAACAAATATATAGTGTCATTAAAATAGGTAAAGCTGTCCTCTGATTCCAAGTGCACAAAGCTTTGATCTACACCAGAGATTTATCTTGACTGTATAATAGATTATATGTATAAATCAGTGCTGTAGTAGGCATACAGCTATTTTGAAATTGTAAACTGATGCCCATACATCTTGAGATTAAATTGTATTAACAATTGTGTTCCAATAAGCCCATAATTGGCATCATACAGTGTAGTCTACTGCAACAGTAAACATTAAGTAAAGGAATCAAGTTAGGGAGGGAGCTCAGTGTGTCAGGTTGCATTAAGTTGCTTTCATAAGATGGGAGAGGGGAAGAAGATAAAGAGGAAAGAAGATAAGAAAAGAACAAATTAAACTAAAAACTAAATCACTACATCTTACACATTTTACAAATGTTTTGTGTTACAACATAAGAATACAATACAAAGAGTTGATAAGATTTTGTTTGTAAATAAAAGAACAGGCCAAAGGATTTTTTCTTTTCAGATTTAAGTCACTGATGATGCCGCCATCATGTGGAAAGACAGCAAAATTGCAGTTTCTGCCTAGTCTGACTTCTCACTTCATTTAAATGTGACATATTGTAGAGATATTAACCTAAATAATCCGAGTATTGTGTGCATGCAAACGTAGTTGATGAAATCGGATCAAATAATTATCCATAATGGTCCTTAATGATCAAATCTGTTTTTACAAATCAATCACAGTGCAATGTCACAAAGCATGAAGGAGATACAATTAATAGACAGCCACTTTGCACGTGCATAGAATGTGCTGTTCTTATTTTATTTCACTTTAATGATAAACATCCATAGATATGACCCTATCTGTGTGAATAGTATTATTGTTGATTGACATTCCCTGTTGTTTTCCACCCACTTTTTCCTCCAATGGGCTCGAGGAGGCGGGCTCTGACAATAGTACTGACAAAATGGCCGATGTTGTTGTTTTGCCGCAGGGTCAGCGGTCATTAGAATTAGCCATTTAAACAAGTTACCACGAGAAATAACAGAAAAAACACAATTTAAAACTTTCAATCACTGCAAGAGCTCGGTTAGGTCTACTGAAATGAAAGGCAAAGAAAGGTCACCTATTAAAAAGCGCTCACGGGCTTTGGAGGATATTCGAGACAGGGGAGGAGGCCACCCAGCCAGCAAGAAAATGGGAGCTATCTCGGTGTCCTGCGGGAGTAATAATGGAAATAGCTCAGCTAAAAGTGACGGAGGGTCTACGAGAAGGAGTCTGCTTGGTGAAAAGAGAGAACGGGATTTTGAAGGACAAGTATCCAGTCGAGCAGGGAGTAACCATACTTATCAAAACGTTGCTACTAGCTCTATCGGCAAGAATCACAACCTCAACCTGACACTGGATTTAGCCACTCCGAGGACTAATTCTCGGGGAGATCAGCGAGCTCAGCCGCCTCCCAATAACGAAAGTGAGTACAAAACTCTGAAAATTAGTGAGCTTGGCACTCAGTTGAGCGACGAAGATATAGAAGACGGACTGTTTCACGAATTCAAAAAATTCGGTGACGTGAGTGTGAAAATCAGCCGAAGCAACGATGAACGAATTGCGTTTGTTAACTTCAGAAAGCCAGAGGACGCCAGGGCTGCCAAACATGCACGAGGCAGGTTAGTGCTCTATGACCGTCCTCTGAAAATCGATGCAGTGTACATTAATAGGAGGAGAAGTCGTTCTCCCGTTGAAAGAGACCCATATGCTGCAGCTCCGGGCCACAGACATTTGCACACGCAGAGACCCCTCTCCCCATCTGGGCTTGGATATAGAGACTACAGGCTGCAGCAGCTGGCTCTTGGGCGACTCCCTCCTCCCCCACCTCCCTCTTTGCCCAGAGATCTAGAGAGGGAGAGGGAATTTGCACTCTTTGAGGCCAGGGCACGTCCAGCTTTCATTGCAGAGCGAACTGCCTTCCGTGAAGAGGATTTTATCTCTCCAGAGGATGACCAAAGAGCCAACAGGACATTGTTTTTGGGCAACTTGGACATAACTGTTACAGAGACTGACCTGAGGAGAGCTTTTGACAGGTTTGGTGTGATAACAGAGGTGGATATAAAGAGACCCACACGGGGGCAGACCAGCACATATGGGTTTCTTAAATTTGAGAACCTTGACATGGCCCATCGCGCCAAGCTCAGCATGTCAGGCAAAATTGTGGGCCGCAATCCCATAAAGATTGGTTATGGTAAGGCAACTCCCACCACACGCCTATGGGTGGGTGGACTTGGCCCCTGGGTCCCTCTAGCAGCATTGGCTAGGGAGTTTGACCGCTTTGGCACAATAAGGACTATTGACTACAGAAAGGGGGACACCTGGGCCTATATCCAGTACGAGAGCCTGGATGCCGCCCAGGCAGCGTGCACACACATGCGTGGGTTTCCCTTGGGGGGCCCAGAGAGAAGACTCAGAGTGGACTTCGCTGATACAGAGCACCGCTTTCCACAGCAGCAGTTCCTGCAGCCCCTCCCACTGCCGCCATTCGACATGGTGGCAGAGGCTTTTGTTCACCGCATCACTCCTGAACCACTGAGAGTCAGGGAAAGGACTCCACCGCCGTTGCACTTCAGAGAAAGAGAGCTCTTCGCTGGGGCAGAGTGGCCCAACCCTGCTATACGTGAGCGGGTACGTGCCACCGCCTTCGATCCACTGGAGCACCTGGAACGTGAGCGGCGGCCAAGGGAACCCTGGTCGCTGGAGCGGGAGCTGCAGGTCCGTGATCCAACACGCAAGCGCCGTCTAATGGATGACGGCAGACATCTAGAGATCTCCCCGGACAGCAGCACTGAGCGGGCAGGCCGCCGTCGGCGCTGCCTCTCCCCCGATGGCAGCCCTGGGGGAAACAGCCGAGACGGTGGCCGCTTCAGTGACTCAGAACGTCCCCTGCGGAGTGACAGGCCCTCCCCTGCACATGAAAGACACAGCAGCCTTGAGCGAGGTGGAGGGGAGAGGAGACTCAAAGGCCAAATCCTGTTAGAGAGGGGACCCTCAAGCAGCGGGGTCTCGACAGCAGGAGAGCGTAAGCGCAAGGCAGGGGACAGCGGTAAAGGCCCTACCAAAAGAGAGCGCTCTGAGCAATGGAACTCTAAAGGTGGCCAGTCAATCAAGCAGGAAGGTGGCCGGCCAATCAAGCAGGAAGGTGGCCAGTCAATCAAGCAGGAATATGGTGGCAAGCTTAGCCTGGCTTGGCAGGGCATGCTGCTACTAAAAAACAGCAACTTCCCCGCCAACATGCACCTTCTGGAGGGTGACCAGACCGTGGCTAGTGATCTGCTCATCGACGGCCCCACAGGGAGACAGGTGGGCGAGCTGAAGATCACCCAGCGTCTCCGCCTGGACCAGCCCAAACTTGATGAGGTTTCCCGGCGCATCAAAGTGGCAGGCCCCGGCGGCTACGCGGTCCTCCTAGCAGTCCCCGGGAGCACAGAGGAGGTGTCGTCCTCAGACCCAGCGGCTTCAACTCAGCGGCCGCTACGCAACCTGGTCTCCTACCTAAAGCAAAAGCAGGCAGCCGGAGTCATCAGCTTACCTGTGGGAGGCAGCAGAGATAAGGACAACACAGGTGTCCTCCACGCTTTTCCTCCTTGTGATTTCTCCCAGCAGTTCATAGATTCCTCAGCTAAAGCTCTTGCTAAAACTGAGGAGGACTATCTGCTGATGATTGTGGTTCGTGGAGCATCTTAACAATCAGAACAAGCAAAAAAAAGAAAAAAGAATCTGCAATGTGTCAGTAACTATTGCATGCTGTGTGTTCTGCTTTATGGGACGCAGTAGTAGGATACAGTAGTCTGTCTGCATGTGTGTCACCATTTCTTCCACCAAAAGAAATACAATCCCCTCTTACAAAGTTAAAGAATGTGTAATTTGGGATGCCTGTTTTATGGAAATGTATGCAGAGGCATACATTATTTTTAGGATTTAAATATGTAAACCGTATGGATTTGAGTTTCGTATTGGAGTATATAATATAGTACATTCTAGGAATAAATTGTGAACATTTAAATTGTGTTACTTAAAATAAGGTAAAACGGCACTGTTTTTGTTTTAATTTATGAAAACATCTTGAACCACTGTGGTAGCTACAACTCTACTGCAAAGTATTCACTGTATATTATTACTGTTTTGTCTTGAATCATTGTATGCATAATACAATCAGTTGAGTCATCTAAAGGTATTGATACAGGCACTATCCTCTCCCCAAGGCCGTTGTTTGAAGAACTGATTTATAAAGCATTTGGCTGACAGTTCTCTATTGTCAAGTTCTGTTATGATGGTCAACATTTGAATTATTAAAATGTGGCCTATTTCACTTTGGTTTGAACAGAGGTGTAGATAACACAATCTGGATTTCTTGCATAAATATTAGGTTATAGACACACAGTTACAGGCGTGTTTCAATTTCATATTGGGTGGGATAAACCGTTATGGCCACATAGTCCTCTACTATACCTTGATTCCCAGACACTTGTAGAACATCAAAATGATCTAAACTAGGGAAACTGGTATACCCCTTAGCCTGGTCAAGCAGACCAAAAGGGTGAATTTCCCCAAACCTGTATAGCTGGTTTTGGTTCATGTGTATTATGTATAGCTAGTAACAACTACACATTTATTGTGTGGGGATAATATAAGGGATGGTTGTCTTATGAACATTACAAAATAACCTGAGAATTTTGAAGTTGACTCATTAATGGGGTTTTTAGTTAGTGTAGTAGACAACTTTATGCTTCCGTGGGTTTGTGTCCATTTCGGTTCCAAATGTGTTTTTAATGGTTACTAGTTGTTACTAGCTACAGTATATGCAGTTGTTCAATATGAATAGAACATTTCTACCCAGCTAATCTAGATGCGCCATTAAAAACACAATGCTACACAAACTGGCACTGTAAGACATATGCTTAAATGTTTTTCCTGGAATGTCATTGTGTACAATTTCATTAGCATCACCCTATCCTTGCCAAGATGGATTATGACAAAGTACATTAGAGATGAAAAGAAAGACTGTTAGGACTTTTTGTGTTGACATTTGCTGGTCCAATTACATCTTTATGCCTTTAAACCAATCAATAGGCTACTTATAATCACCTCCACAGAAGGCTATATCACCAGATAAACCAGAAATGTCCAAAGAGAATGTTTAAAGACTTAAACTAATACTCATAAGTAGAAAATGGTGAAATCATTATTTATTTTTTATCATCAGTATTCAGCATTTGGGGAAAATAACCTTTGTTTTTATAGAGAAAATCTAGTGGTATTATTTTTCATTAGACGGGCTTAGGCTATATGATATTTGATTTTAATGCCTGCATTCCCATAAAATATAGACCCTAAGCATAAGCAGCAAACAGATTATTAGTCATACATGGCAGTGTTATTGGTGCCATCGTATGGATGTTTTACTATCAAATAACACAGCATTTTGGTTTGTTTTTTGTGATTCGTCATTGATTTGTCGTTTGAATACCTGTGGAAAGAAATGGATGTGTTCAGGAAGTTCCATGTGATTTCAACTGTGGACTTTCTATGTCTGGATATGCAAGTACATGGTCAAAACGTCACAGGAACCCCTGAAGATAAGGAAATGTAGTATTTGTGCATTTTCACTGACAAGGCAGCTTTTAAGTTGTGAGTCTGCGTTTGTGATGACTGTTTTGTTTTAAATGGAAAAATATAACCTCTTTCGTTGTGCTATTGTACACCTGATTCAATGGGAAGAAAAGAAAAGGAAAACCCACATGCAGCCTATGCGAAGCTGTTAACATAGACTTAAGTGCATTTATGCACTTATGTGACCGAATATCAATAAATTGTTTCATTTGAGGGAAACTTGTTTATGACGTGGAATTGAATTGAAGAAAACTGCTCGACCCTGCTTTGTTGTATTTCGAAGGAATTGTTGTCACTTGAATTGTTGTTTTCTGGGCACGAGAAGGGAGACACCTCTTTGCCAATTGTCAGAGCCAAGGAAAAACCTCTGCTTTCGGTGACGCTCATCGGTGGTTCCTCACAGGCCATTAAGGAGCTTGTGAGTTGTTCTTGATGAATAACATTCCCGTGCTCCCCAGTGACCCCCCACCCCCTACGTCCTACTGTGCCACCAGGTGAACACAGTAAGGCAGGATCAAAGAGCCTCTGCTGGCCCCTGTTTGCAGCCAGTGTCCTGCTTTCCTGTGTGCATGCAATTGCAGGACACACATGGGTGGAGTTTGGGAGGACAGGGCTGAAGTAATCAGTAGCCCATGCCCCTTCTTAACTGTTGTCTTTGACACTGTTGTCACAGACTCCACTTCCCTTTGAGGTTTGTCTGTGCCGTGTCCCTGCTGCCCTACACAAGCAGGGGGATCCTGCCTGTGCCATGTCCCTGCTCCCCTACACAAGCAGGGGGATCCTTCCCTTTGAGGTTTGTCTGTGCCGTGTCCCTGCTGCCCTACACAAGCAGCAGGGGGATCCTGCCACCGGCTACCACACATGCTCCTCTCCATCAGGAGTGTGCTTGATTACACTCTGAAGTGGGTTAACTCACGTTGCACTGCTGAGGGATTAATTTTGATGTCAACGTTGAGCTGATCTCAACGTTACCCAGTTAAAAAGGAACAATTATTTGTTTCTCTTATTTTTATTTCCCGGCTATGATTTGATTTGACTTTTTTTTCACTCCATGTAAGCAGTGAAGAGGATCAGCCATTAACATGGCTAGGAATATTGTTAACACAATTGTTGAGTTTTGCTCTGGTATATTGACCTCTGGTTGAACCTTTTCTTCAGAGGAGATCAGGGAAGGGAGTGTTTGTTCGACTGAGGTTTCCCTGACAACCGCAGCATTGCAACATCATCTACCTAACATTTCACGTGAACAAAGGAATAAAAACAAAAAGCAGAATGAGCATTTCACTTTGAAACGTGTTCACACGTGTTGAGGGGATCTTGTATTTTATATTCTGACAGTTCAACCAAGATGCTTGTTTGTTTTAAAGTATCCCTATTTCACGAAGAATCACTTCTGTTTATCAAATCACCTAGCACCCCTCAAACTACAGTAATTTAGCCCGAGTCCCACCTTTTGTCCTGAAAAAAGATCCCACTGGAGAAACAATGCTTTCTAAAGGATCAGAAGATCTGCAATAACCTGACACATTCAACCTGCTAGACTGCAGCTGGTATCACTGCACTAGTACCACTGCACTACCATAAGAACAGGATGTGGGTGAGTAAGGAGGGTGAAAACACAGCGTGCCAGTTCTTTAACGTAAGCCTGTGAGCAGCAGAGGTATGTATGCTGCACCAATGTTTTGGCATGTTCCTCTAATAACACACTTTTACCTGCATTTAGTGTAGTCTGGCATCACTATTTGGATCATGTCTATTTATGCTGATTATAGATATTCACATTGGGGTAAAACACATTTTTTATCCCTACTAAATACCTGAAGTTATGCATTGACAGAACAAATATGACCACTGCCTTAGAGCCCTCACATAAGATTGCTGTTCCCAGTTATAACCAGCTTTGTATCTACACAGTACATCTGTCAATAAACCAATGATGTTTGTATTGCTTATAAATAATGATGACAAAGCCCTTAAAGTTCGTTTTGCATTGATAAGATTGAGAGGGAGCTTTAGCTATAGTAGTACAGATAAATGTAGTAGTATAGCTGTAGTACAGTACATGCATTCAGTAATGCAAGCCACTATGTATTGAAAACAAATGATGTGTACATATGCTCAGTTTTCATGTGCACTAAGAATAGCATGTATCTACTAATCACACGTAGTGGTTTTCTGCCTGTGAAGGGGAAAGGAGTATACATGTTTTGGTTAGATCATTGCATACTAGCTATATTGGCATATATATATATATATATATATATATATATATATATATATATATATACAGGGACTATCCAGCATTTTATACAATAATCTTGAACTGATGGTTGCAACAATCTCTGCAAGTCAAAAGAAATAGGCTCTTATTGATCCCTAACATGCCCAGAATATCTAGGCTGTAGCACATGACCTATTTGGCCTCTGCCACTTCTTTTGTTCTCCGTGGAACTCCTTGGCAGACAACCTCTACTACCACTACAACAGAGGCCTTAATGAAAATAGTTGATTACAACCATAAGATGGAGATATTCACTCCAAGGCTCTTAGTCCCCTGTAATCCCACCACATGACAGCAGTAAGCTACATGCATTAGTGAAAAGTGCTCAGTGAAGGGACACACTTATCTATCATGAGGTCATATTAGTGAGTTTAGTTAGCCTAGTTATTCTAGTTTCTTGGGGATGTGAGCACCATGTGTGCAATCCTACATTACTAACCACAGTGTTTTCTTCTACAATCAAGAACACTTACTTTTAAAGTAGCATTTGACATATAATCGCCCCTAAATGTGTAGTAACACTAATTTCTGTAGTAACAACTGTGTTTTAACAAGTTCACTCAACTCCGCATATCACCTGTAACAGCATGTTAATACAATGTTGTTACTACAGACATTTGTGTTACTACACGTTTATTGGCAATTACATTACATGTAAATTACGTTAAATGTTACCTTCAAATAAGTGTTCCTGATTGTAGAAGATCGGTTGGTAATGTAGAATTGCACACAAGGTGCTCACATCGCTAAGAAACTTAAATTAATCCACTGCTCACCTGCATTACTATGCAATTAAAAAACAGCTACTAATGTAACAACGTGTTAATACAATTCTGTTGCTATAGTGATTACAGAGTTACAACACAGGTATAGGGTCAACTGTAAACTGTGACCAATATTTGTTTGCAGTTGTAGCTATATGTGGGGGTTGACCACCACATTTTGTCAATTGATATGGTTACCCAACAGTGTCTGACAATATCCAGTTTTTAGCCAAATTCTATAAATACATACATACAAACACTATAAAAAATACAAGTATAGCTCAAGATCATACAGCTACGCTAACCCCAGTGTGTCATTAAATCAGATGTATTATTAAGGCCCAAGCACTGTTCTGTACCATGGGTGAAGACAGTATTTGATTGATATAGGACGTTGTTGCAAGACTATATTTAGGCTAAATCCACTGCTCTATCTTGTTGCTGCTCTCAAAAAATGAACAGTACAAACACACTGATGTCACTATATGAACAGGCCAAATAAAACAGTTTCTAGATTTATACTCTTGTCTAGAAGTTATTTTATGATGACAGAGACACAATCATACAGTCACAGGATTGTCAAATGTTTGTTCCCTCCCTATGCAGTTTCATTGGAACACAGTATGAGCTCCTCTTCTGTGTCCCTGGACCCTGGACCCAAGCATCTCCAGGTACCTTGGACTGTAAGTACAGATTTAATCGAATTTGTGATACTCCATATACAAGTGTTTTACTCTATGTAAATTCAATCTATCCACCTCTTGACGTAAAATGCTCTGTCATTCCATTCTATTCTATCTCTTCAGTAAATGTGTCGTGTGATGCAATTTTATAACAGTATGCATGATGAAAGTGTTTGTCAATGTTATTTATCATTTTTATCCCAAAGACATTTGGTCATTGTGTTTTAATAAAAGTTATTTAAATTATAATATTGTTGGTGTTTATTATGGTGAAATTATTATTGGGTTTGTGTTAGGTATCAGGGTGTAAAAGACATACACTATGGATGACTGCTATCTTCACATATCTGAAGCAGAAATTGTTCTACAAACTTACTGTGACACGCCACTTTATTGCAACTGATTGTACAGTCTGTTAAAAGGCGTAAAGGGACTACAAGTTTAGGTGAAAAGAGTTGTGACCAATATGAATATGATTGGATAAACATGTTTTCTAATCTCAATCAAAATTGACACCTGAGACCCAACAACAGTGATGATGGTGATGGTTCAACAACAAATGCTATTATTGCAATTTCAATACAATATCAAGTATAATCCAATACATGAGTAACTTAAACATTTCAGATGTTACCAATATACACTTTTAGCCTATTAGTGGTGCCTCAGGGGTATACATGTTTTATAAACAAATGATGAACAGATATTTCAGGATATTGCTTTAACATATCCCACTATTGCTATAATACACAACACTGGCACAAAAAACGCATTAAGAACAGGATAACAATTTTCTTTAAAAAAAAAGAAAAAAAGAAAAAAGAAAGCTACAATTAAAGCATGTGATATATTTTTTATACATGATTAACAAAACATTCAGTGGCCCCTATTACTCTTGAAGTGAATACATCTCTTTAGACATCAATTTTGAGTGTATAGCTACAGTGCATAACTGTAAATTGAGAATTGCTGACACAATTACAATGAGCTTTGCTGGCCTTTGTTTGTGTGAGTTGAGGAGGAAATGTGGAATTGAAACAGCATTCTTGAAGCTTTATGGTGCCACTAGAGGGCGATATAAAACAAATGTTCATCACTGAAATGTTAGTCTCACTATTACGGTACTCAAATGTAACATTCAGAGAAATGTTATGAACAATGAGTAATAACGGTGTGGTAATTGGTATGTATTGGAATATTACTCAATCTAGTATTTCTGATAAGGTTCAGGGTGTAGATTACTGATATGTCTTTGGCTCACAGTACAGGAAAGTTAGTAAATATACAGTACATTATATAAAGGCAAATAGTGGTGATAAACAAGTAACAAATTGGCAACACATTAAAATGTATACAACATACAAATCTGAAATACAACAGAATTTAATCAACTGATAGACTCCAATATTTGTAATAACCAGCTCTACTACATACCAGAGCCCTATACTGCATACCAGTATGGGTAGTAACAACTAAAGGGAGAGAGTGATAAGTGAATAACGTGTCTGTTTTTGAACTGCCTTTGACTGGGTCAGTAGTTTACACAGTAAAACAGCACCAACCAAATATCCCCACAGAATTTAGACTGACAGCTGCGTAAAGTTGATTTCTATGTCTTCGGCACCTGTGGCTTAGAGCACGCTTATGTTTTACCTTGAAGTCAGTTGCAATGTACTCCAGAAATCACTTCATTTCCACCAAGAGTCATGAAAAATGAGTTGCGTTCTTGCTTAAAGCATGTCAGCAGTAGGTTAAAGGAGAGAGAGCTATTTTATAACAGGAATAAACGTTCAGTACACATTAATTATAATGATATGCCAAAAAAGCGTGACACCATCCTGTATTGGTGTGATTTTAACAGCCATATCTTTTTAGGCCTTATTTAGCTAAATACCAGAATACACATCCTCTAATTTCACAAATTGCATAGCCTAGTTTGTGCACTAGCCTAGTGAAGTTTCCCCCCTTTACTTCTTGTTTTGACATTTGTGGTTAACCACACTTATAAAGTATAGGAAGCATAATTACTGATCCCTGCAAACCCCACAGACCTTGAACAAATGAGATCAACCAAACAGGTTGGTAAGATTCAACCCATGATTAATTTGACAGAGAAATCATGATTAAGTTCACAGACAGCTGCAGCGTTACCCAGTCAATTTACTGTTTTTTGGGAACATGTTCTAAAGCTGTCTAAAGTGCAGGTATGCTAGGTGACAATGCAATTTCCCCAGGTTTTCATCCACCATCCACCAGCTCTCCCACGGTCCACCTCAATGAAGGTCTACTGTGTACAAAGTCAGTTCTCCTCAGTGTTACACATACTACAGCAATAGTTTGATCATTAATGCAACTATTTTGAAACCAAAGTAAGCTGCTGTGCCATGCTAAATTGTAGCTTGGTAAACAAACCGTCAAAAAGATGAGGTAAATTTGTAATTTGAGTGAACTATCCCTTTAACGATTACGCAATTGTTTTGATGTGAGCCATGATTATTTCATAGCAAAACATTGGAGTCAAAGGGATTGTGGGGTCTGAAGCTATGACACAAAATTACAGCAACAGTAAATGTGAATTGTTAATTTGTTCTACCAGCCTATTCAATTGAAGAGTAATTCAAAGAGCAGAGATTCCCAAGTTAAGGGTTGTGACTGAAATACTGCATCCCCTGTTGATATGTGAACACTTTCATTAAGATGTGCATTATGATTGGTTAGGTCACGGCATACAAAGGAAATCTCAACATGATTAGTAGGCTATACTTACCAAATTAACATTGGGACTAAAGCAAGGTCTGGGAACCAATGTAATACAACATTATCTATAACACAAAGTGCACGTTTGTGTGTACAGGTATAAATATAGAGGTATATGAAGATCTCTGTTGAACAAGACCTATTAATGGGTGCACAATCTTTATGAAAATGATTTTTCATATTATTAATAGAAAAACTGGTGGTTGAAGGCTGTTCATCTTCCAGGTAAAGTTTTTTTCCAGTCACAAATTATAATGAGGTTTCTAAATCTGGCAATGTCATTGAGATCACAGGGATAACAAATATGGTGTAACAGAAAGTGTAAATTTGGCTTATGTTGAAAGGTTACAAAACAGAAATATCCATTCGCCTTTATGGACACAAAGTGTCCCATTATTTCCTCAGGCATTATATTGTTGTGGTCATAATCATTTACTCCCCAGTCCATTTGATACTCCTTTTTCAAAAGGTAATTTAGATCCACCCAAATGCTGGGTCCACCTGTCAGCTCCTGGAAGACCATGCTTGGTGGAGAAGAGGAAGCTGTGACCGCCCTCTCTCCTCTCTACACAATGCCATTCTTCAGGGGCTCAGGGCAGAAGCAACCGTTGCTCTTCCAGCTGGGGTCGGCATAGTGGGCCTCAGCCTGTTTCACCCTAACCTGCCACCGTCGCGCCAGAGGCTCCAGGAAGAGCGAGACGGAGGACAGCAGGTAGCACACCCCTGCCAGGTAGAAGGAGCAGTCGTAGGTTTGGGTGTAGTCATACAGGAAACCTGCAAAACACAGCCACAGGGGTTCAGGGACTGTCATACATCACATAAACATGCACAACACTTGAAGCAACATTTGGGTTGGTTCCGTTATAGCAGCTGATTTAAACTACTCTACAATCTATTTTCACAGCGTTTATTTTCTTAGCTCTGAGAATGCTAGAGTGGAATGGAGGAAATTATGTTAGGTAAATGTTTTCTTGTAATACTAGATCTACATTCATAATGCTTGTTAGTTTTCAAGCCTGACGAAGGTTGGCCAGTAGGAAAGCTAACACAGCCTGTAACTGGTCTTGAGGGAGAGGTCATTGTGGACTAGGTTGAGTTCAGCCTGGCGGACCAGTAGGGATTGTAAACAGAGCAGCACGCTATTTCCGGATAAACCCAAGAAGGGTCATGAGTCACATTTCAACCCCGAAATGCATCCTCTCAGAAGTGCCTGACTAAGTGTCACTGAGTTCAATGCTAGTGTTGTCGTACCTGGATAGGTCTCAGTAGAGAATTTTCACTGTTGAGAAACCAATATTAAGCTGGGGCTGGACCTTTGTAGCACAAAACCTGTTACCGAGATGGAAAACGGATTGCAAAACCAAACAAAGCTCATCTGTCAACTGTTAAAACTGTCTGATTCAAACTCAGTCAGGAACACAGTGTTGTGTTTAGGCTTAACTTGGCTGCAGGGAGGGTGAAATTTTACCCGACTTGTATGAATTAGTTTCAAAGCAACCTCCAAAGGCTCTGCCTCCACTATGTTGAAGATGAACATCTCCGGTTATTTTTCTCTATCCGGTTTCAGCCTCTACAGCGTGAATGTACATACTCACACACACTTCGCAATACTCAAGTTGACCGATGACGTGTAACATGGTTAACTTGACCTAAATAGATGTCATCACTTTTAAATGTACAGTATGTCATCCAGCCATACCAGGAGTGTGTGGACATTTAGGCAGTCACTCACCTGCGAGAGGAGGGCCTGTAAGGCAACCAAGGCCTACAAAGAACATGGAGAACCCCATAGAGTTGTTGAGCTTCTCTGGCCCCACCAAGTCTACCTGAAAACGGAATCAACACAGGAATATATCAGGTGAATATATGAGTGATTTCTGTTATCTGTCGCTTTACAGTACACTTTCACTTTATGTTTCCAAATGAATGAGTCAACTCCTATGCAATTTGATTCATTTAATTATACAACTTTTATTTTCTTACTTGCATTAGTCTCTACAGTCCTCACTTGGTCTTTGCTTTTACCGTTTTAACTTCTATGATTGTAATAATAAAATAATATGATTGTCCTTTGTTTTTGATATTGTTGTAAAGCATATTTTATTGCATCTGTGTATGAAAGTGTGATTTGATAAACAATATTTACCACTTTGCCATAATACATAGCGATGTCCGAAACACAAACCTCCTCTCTGCAAATTTTCTGATTTGCGTTTTTCACTTTAAATGATGACAACAAGGAAGGCTGCAGATGGTAGGTGAATTAGGTGAAAAAAAATAATTAGGTAATTGCAGATAGGAGGTTTTGTGTTTCGGCCATCGATAGACTATATCTTGGTCAAATACAGTACTGTCACAGAGGTGCAATGATGCAGATAGGAGGTTTTGTGTTTCGGCCATCGATAGACTATATCTTGGTCAAATACAGTACTGTCACAGAGGTGCAATGATGCAGATAGGGGGTTTCAAGACTGACACCACAGCTTGAGGTGTTATGTTAGTTAATACCAACTGTCGGCTAGGCTCGTCAATGGAGAACAGCTGTGTTCATGTAAACAAGATCCTTCTCAGTCATCATCAGGGACAGCTGTAAAAAAAAACTGGTCTAACAAGTTCCTCACAACGTTATACACACCCTAACAGGAGCAAGTTACCCATGGGATAGATTTCAAGCGTATCAATTAGAGTGCTGTCCATACGTTACTTCCTAAGTTATTCTAAGATCCAGCACCCGAACAGCACAAGACTTGAGTGAGCATGTTGTTCTTTATAATTCTTTATAGTTCATTCATAAAAAAATATATTCTGCTCTTTAGTTGCATTCATTCATGAACAATGCAACAGAGGGAGAATTGAGTAACTACATCTGATGATGTTTACATTTACATTTACATTTTTGGCATTTAGCAGACGCCTTATTCCAAAGCGACTTACAATCAATTACACCTATGTAAACATTTAATGCTGGAGTCATGGTGGAATTAGGGAAGTGATGGTCCAGAAGATAAGCTTGAAAATGTTTCACTTTTGAAAGTGAGCATGATAATTGGCACACCTTTTTCATTTTTAATTGGAACTCATTTTTCACATTGAACAAAACATAACAAAACAGGACATCGTGCCAATTTGGAGCCTGTAGTGCCACCTAGAGGTTAAAGACCACCTTTAAATGCTTATCGCTTTAAAAAATAAAATTATTATGAAGAAGCTGCATTCAATAAGTAATGTCAGTTTCGAAACCTGATATAGTGCCATCTGTCCCTATCTCCTATCAGCTCACACTCTGTCTCATATCACACATATCCAAGGCAATTCATATACAGCCTTCTCTCTGACAATACCCAATGGCAGGATTGTATGATATGGGAAAAGCTATTGGAAAGAAAAGCAATCCAGCAGTTTGTCTTTGGATCAAAGATCTTATCACACATCACATTAACAGTTCTTTTACTTTTAATTTCCTCCTGTCATTAGCACATACTCGTGTCCAATGTTTATGTTGTTTCTGTAAAACATTGCATTGCCACAGGCGCATACCAGGACGGGCAGCAGCAGTGCCATGTAGCCCCCGCAGAAGACAGCAAAGAAGACAGCATAGACCATGAGCAGGATGTAGGTGTTGGCCAGGGGGGAGA
The DNA here is from genome assembly GCF_963989245.1 of Nansenia antarctica. Classification (NCBI taxonomy): domain Eukaryota; kingdom Metazoa; phylum Chordata; class Actinopteri; order Argentiniformes; family Microstomatidae; genus Nansenia; species Nansenia antarctica. The sequence goes on from NC_137676.1 coordinate 47,031,088, forward strand.
GCAGGTTGACCACACCACACAGGATCAGGTAGGCCTTGTGATAGTGATACTTATGAAGCAGGTTCTTGTCGGCTAGCCACCCTGACGCCAGCTGGGCTATAGTCTCTGTGATCCCTGGGTGAGAGAGGTTGAAGGAAGGAGATGGAGTAGAGGAGGGGAGGGGAGGGAAAGGGTGAGAGAGGTTGAAGGAAGGAGATGGAGTAGAGGAGGGGAGGGGAGGGAAAGGGTAAGGGAGAGCAAGATAACATAAATCTATATCACACAATGGCATGTTATAATGTATTGATAAGTTAAATCACATCTTCAGAAGCACAATCTAGAGCATCCTGAGAGGTTGTGTCACTGCCTGTTATGGTATCGCTGCAAAGGGTAGTGTGGACAGCCGAGATGATCAGTGAGAGCTTCTCTCCATCCAGGACACCTACAGCGACCGGTGTGTCAGAAAGGCCCTCAGGATTATCAAAGACCCCAGCCACCCAAATCAGAAACTGTTTGAACTACTGCTGTCGGGGAAACGGTACCGTAGCCTCAAGGCTGAAACCCAGAGGATGTCAAACAGCTATTTCCCTCAAGCAATCAGGGATCCTGGGGAAACGCACTGGAAGAAAGCAAAAGACCGTCTCGCCCAAATCATCCCCACTCCTGGTTACACTACCTGACTACTACTTGAACTTCCTGTATTGTATCATATCTACACTATATTGCATATTCTAGAATATTGCATCTCATTGTAACTTGCACAGCATTTTGCACTACTGTTCTACTGCAGTACGACTGGTCCCAACTACCATCACTTTATCAATTTATTACCTTATACTACTATAAAAAAAAAAAAAAACCTATTACCTTATTATTAATAATTACTTATTATACGTTATGTTATTATTGTTGTATTCTGCTGCAATGCCAATGTCAAAGAACCTGAGCCTAAGAAGTTTACTCTTGTGTACTCGTATTACACCCAATGGATGTAATAAAAGCAATTCTGATTCTGATTCTGAATTAATTTGAAGTCATTTCATACTACGTTAGAGTTTTCCAGGGACACAATACCAGCATCACCATATTAGAATAAGAAGTAAGCAACCAAATCCCTGATAGTGTATGCTGATTACGTATGTCTGTGAATTCTGTACTGGCTTTCTATGTTGAGTGAATGGGCTTTATTTTCAGCTGGTGCACAACAGATGGAAGTCCAAACACAAGCGTATTGGTAAATTGTGTCAACGGTAACAGGTGAAATTACCACAGTACTGAACAAGGGAACAAATACTGCCTAGAGATTTTGAAGCCGGCTATTTCTTTTATTTCCTATTTTTACATTTTAGTCTGGGACTGAACCATTTATACGACTGAACAGAAAGGCCTTGTATCCAGATTGTGTTTCTTCAGCAGGTTTAATTTGTCTGGACATACATGATGAATACTGAATACTGTGTTGACGGTTTTAGAATGCAGTTTTTATTTATTTAAATTACTGAGTAATTTATACAAATTATAAAATGTTTCACCATACCGTGTCACACATGCTTGAATGTGGTCACTAGGTATCCCAAGGATTCTTCTAAATGGCTGAACACCACCCCCAAAGGGCACAAATGTTCACTTATTTGAAATCCACAAACTATACAGACCGCTAAATTAATGACGTTGTTAATTGACAACCAAAGTGGAATCGATTACGTTTAAATGGATGACTAACTCCCCTCCAATGGTTAATCAAGATGTATAACTATAATGATACATTTTGCTTGGTTTCTAATAACACATGTCTGTTTGTAGAGCAGCAGCAAAGATACAGAATAGACTATGCAATGTCTTCATGTGATCAGACACCACAGCAGCACTGGTTAGTGTCACAACAATGTTAACTTTTATCCAAACGATACCCAGCTCAAGCTCCCACTGACTACACCATGCCAGCAAAGGGAAAACAATCCAATTAAATCCATTAAAATATATTGCGATAAGAGTAAGTGGCTCAGAAAAGCAGCCGAAGTGTAGTGTTCACTGCTCAAACATATATAACATATAAAAACAAACCCTAACCCTAACACTAAACAAATTGAATGGAAGAGACACTTTTCTTCTGCTTTTAGTTGCTTACCTTCCATTTACTCATGTCTCATAGGCAAGTTCAACTGTTAATGTCTGCACATGATGTCCTTTTATGAAATGTAGATGAAAGGTTGAATAATGATGTAGTCCATTTACTCATGTCTCATAGGCAAGTTCAACTGTTAATGTCTGCACATGATGTCCTTTTATGAAATGTAGATGAAAGGTTGAATAATGATGTACGGTAGTTCTCTATGTTTCTCATCCTTCAGAATGGGTGTTATCCACACTTGTACCCAGACAGTACATAAGGACACATTGTCACTATATCTAAAATCGAAATTTCTGATGCACTTACGTCGCACAGATGTAGCATAGCTTCTTTTTCTCAGACGGCCTCCAATGGTAATACATCAGGAAACTCAAAACTATCTCCAGCCACTCCTTTGCTGACCATCAGTTATATGTAGTCACTACAAACATTATCCCAGCTCCCTTATCAATGTTATACTTTTTTTTTCTTTCTACACAGGCACTCTGTTTATTCTACCAAATGCCAATGTCAATTGGCCACATATTCTCTGTTACCTTGATGTTTTACCAACGCTCACTTCCTATTGGTCTAGCCTACTAAACTTCAAAAGCAACTCATTGATAACACAAACACATGGCTAGGTCTTTATCAAGACAGCAATCTGGCAGAGCACATACACCTGAATGACACTGCTAGCAGCAAACCCCATATAAATCTTCTCAACCATTGTGTAGGCACAATTGACAAATCACAAAGAGCACCAATTGTAGTCGTAGTGTGAGTGTGAGAGAGAGAGAGAGTGTGTGTGTGTGTGTGTGTGTGTGTGTGTGTGTGTGTGTGAGGGAGAGAGCATGAGAGAGAGAGAGAGAGAGAGAGAGAGAGAGAGAGAGAGAGAGAGAGAGAGAGAGAGAGAGAGAGAGAGAGAGAGAGAGAGAGAGAGAGACGGGCACTGCAGAGCTCACACGTGATGTCTGACATGTGGAAATAGAGCTGTATTGGGTTCACATTGGACTTGTTTGGAGTCCCGGGTTGAAGAGAGAGAGAGAGAGAGAGAGAGAGAGAGAGAGAGAGTACAAGTCACAAGAGAGGACAGGAGATGTTGGCACATGGGCTGACAAAATGATTATATGCCTGACACCTGCTCTGCATGCCAAACAATAGATAGATAGCAGATAACAGTGAGTCAATTACTCTTCCCATCACTACTCAATATCATCACATAATATTGATTTTGTTTCTAATTCATTCTAATGGGTATGATGACTATGCGGATATCCTGAGCCTTGCTGAGGTCAATTGGAATGTGATATCCGGTGCTGCAGTGTTGTATTGACCATTTCAGGAATAGCTCCAGGCAGCATTATCCCATTGATCAATGAAATAAACAGGTCCCATGCAGATTGGTGGTAGCGATTTCTACTCCAGCACTGCAGTGATAGGGGCTGCAGTCAGCGACAGACTCTCCTTGGCATCTATGGCCTTTTAAGTTCCTTTGCAGAATTATGTATCAGTATCACCATGTTAGATCACAGTGGGGTATTTTATTCCTGAAAAAGGCCTAAATAAAAAGAGCCTTGTCACTAAATAGTGTTGTTACATAATAGAAGGTTTTACATATAACAGTGGAATATTCTGCCGAAATGGTAAAAAGGCAGCTGTGGTGTGTTTATGTGTCCTCTACTAGTGACCAGAGAGCCTCTCCTGGGGCGCTCTGCCTTGAGCACAGACAAGTCCTGAGGTTGTTTGTATGTTTTAATCGCAGCAGGTTAGCTGAGGTTCACAGCTGTTGCTGTCAAAACCTCAGCCAAGGCAGGGAAACAGGTGTTATTATATGCCTCTCAGCTTTAATATACTTAAGGTACAAGGCAGGATGTCATGTCATTCTCCTCACTTCAAAGGATTGACAATCAGGTTAAAGCTAGGGTATAAAATGCATGTTCATTTTCCCTAGCCTTTCTTCATTACTAAACAAGCTCTGTTGGCTCGTCTCGCATCCCTTTTGTAAGCATTGCCGCCTCAGTGGTTTTCGGCACAATATCAGCCACTTCAAAACTGGACAGAAAATTGGAAGCCCCTTCCTGTTGCCACGGCAGCCACTTTACTCAGCAAGCCGTTGCCTAGCGACTCCCCCAATTCCAGTTTAGTCGTCACTGGGCTGACACGGGGCCTGGTCTGGACTATAGTGGCCCTCCTCCCTGGCTGAGCTGAAAGGGCCTCTTTGAATGGTGGTGGGGCGGGAAGGGAGGGTGGGCGAAGGAGAGTGGGATAAGTTGGGTTTGTGGCGTGGGTGGCAGTCTCTCTGCCTTTCTGAGAACACTGCACATGACAGGAGAATGTGACAGAGAAAAGAAGAATGTTGCTGCTATCCCAGCGCTTGCTGGCTCCAAATGGGGAACCCCAGGGTCAGGATAGAAACTAAGACTATATTCTGGTGTGGTTCAGTCTGCCTGGCATACACTTGACCCCCTATATGAACCACAGGATTGTTTTGCTTAATTCTCCACTACCATCCCCCATTCCTCATTCGCCATTTCTACAGAGCACTTTTGTTTCTGAATGTTCTGAAAGTAAGTAACCATCACTGAACAACACAGAACACTCCAAGCCGATCCTGGAACGTGGCATTTACTTTACTCCACTATATGGGAAACATTTTTGTGTTTTCAGTTTATATTTCAACTTCCATCCCCCATTCCTAACTAACATTCCCCATTCCTAACTAACATTCCCCATTCATAACCTATTTCTGCACCTAAGAGGCTGTGGTAATAACAAACATCACCTTTGAAACCATATGCCATGAGGAACATAACGGTCCTGTATTTCCTCTGCTATTGTACAGAAAGATGAGTACTCAGTAACACAGCACAATACCCGATCAGTGTGTGCTTGAATTATTTACAAAGTATGTTTAGGCGTCCTTAAAGATTTACATGCACGTGTGCTGGCGGTCGAGAACAAATGTTAATGCTGGTTTTCATATGGAGTGGCCTCATCAATGGGATACTGCTGAACCCAACAGCTTTGGCCAGTGGGCCAAAGTTCAGCTTTTATGTAAGAACATTCATTACATAAGACTGCAGAGTCTGAGCAGCTCACAAATAATTAATGACCAGAAGTTGACTGAGGACTTTTTTTGCATTACTTCTTAAAACCCCCTCTAAAATGTGTCCCACTACTGCATGAAACCGATTTTGTGTGCGAACACATTGAACCTATAGGCATTTCAGGGTACATTCAAAGGAGAATCCGACCATTGATTTTGTCAGATTTATTGCCAATGGCTTGAGGGCTTTCATTTGGGTTGATAGCTTTTTTACTTACAGGCTGTTTGTTGTCGAGACCTAGTCAAATGAATGTCTGGTTCACCAAAAATACAATATCCCTGTCTCACCCATTAGATAACGCAAGGTGGGTGTCATCATTAGTATTATAGAATTGTGTAAATCATTATGATCAACACATTTTTAATCAACAAGGAAAGAAAGTATTAAGGTCTTTGCACACTGATGCGTTTTTTTCGTACGCGTATTTTGAAATCCGTCATCTGAAAAAAAACGTTACGCACAGAGACCTTGCACACTGACCTCTGATGCGTTTTATTAGAGTCCGATTTTCGCAATATGCACTCTACATTCTAAATGCTTGATTTAGCAAAAGATACAAACAAGTGAGAGCAATATAACTAAAACCAAATGGTAGACTACATCAGGGGTCCCCGGTTGTGAAGAAAATAGCTTTAACGTTTTGGAAATTAACCATGGCCGACATCTATATGATAATTTTTTAACAAAAAAATTACAAAATCGGTTGAGAAAACAAACTTTCCTCATTCTTGAGGATGATTTTGTGCTCCTGTCACTTCTCGAGAATAGAAAAAGAAACAGCTATAACCATGCTGAATTATGTACCTATATGATGCATTGGCAGTCTGTGACAGTGTGTGCACCTGCCCGGACCCTGCCCTTCTGCCTGAATTTGAGTATGATGCTACCCAAATGAATGTTATTGTTTAGTGCCATACGCTTTTGTGTGAATTATTATCTGTATGTTGTTTTTCTTTCACTCGACTAACCGCTGAGATAATACTTGACACATTTACTTCCGTAAGCATTAATCCAACTGTCCTGCAGTTCTAATTTGACGATGTGTCCCTATACCATGGCGGAGTGGTAAAAAACAACTCTCAAAAGGCTTTTGACGGACACGAAAAACACAGAAAATCAAACCTGTTCCGAAAAAAATTATGACGGATGGATATTTCAGATTCGGTGTGCAAGCGTGATTGACACAACATGAGTTCTATATATTTTTTAAACAGACGTAAAAAACGGACGTAAAAGATTTACGTAAAAAACACATCAGTGTGCAAAGGCCTTTAAAGTGATGTTGTATTGCAATTTTGGGATTTAGAAAAGATTTACTTGCCATGAAAATGTGTGCATATATCTTTACTGTACATATCATACTGACTGCGTTTACATGCACAACATATTCCTGTATTAAGCGGAATACACTCAATATTCCGATTGAGCAAGAGTCATGTAAACACGTACTGAACCCGCTTAAGGCCAGCGGAATATGACCCTTTTCGGAATATTCAGTTACGTCTGCGCATGCTCGATTCTCCTCGAGCATGCAATCCTGGGTTGTGTTGTTGCTAGGGACAGCTAGATACACTCGTTCGCCATTTCTTCTCGCTCTTGTCTTCCAAGAGGACAAAGTGCTTGTTGAGGAGTGTTGTAGTTAAATTGTGGTTCAAAAGCGCAAGTGAGAACACAATAAGGGAGGACTATGTTGGAAACAAGCATTATGGCTTGGCTGTGGGTTAACGCCCGCTCAACGACCACAACCAAGCTACCAACACTAATGTTACTATACTGTAGTAACAACTATTGTCCCGCCGAACCACGGGAATATGCCAATTAACATGTAAACGGAATGTTCCAGTTGCTACAGCGCATATAAACACCTTATTCAGAATATTACAATTACCCGAATATTGACCTTAATTGGAATATAGTGTGCATGTAAATGCAGTCATTGACATTCATGCAAATATATAGACTTTTTACATCCATATTCATTGCACGTAGCGCAAGGCTGGACGTGAACAAGTTGACTTCCGTCCGCATTGACTTCATAGTAATGAGCGTCTTCATAAGGGCAATGTTCCCGATAAGTCCAATGATTGCAATGTCGATACATTACAACTGATTCCTTGTCGATGCAGTTTGGCAAATATATATTACATACATTCATTATTATCTATGGTCTGGCAGACGAGAGAAGAGTTTCATATTGTTATGACGTGGTGACATAGAATCTCTGGGTTAATAAATGGCCTGACTGAGACTCACCTGCCACAGAGATGATGAAGGATGCGTCCATGGCGTCGATGCCCAGGTTCCTGGCCCGGGCCGAGAGGTGGAAGTAGGGGATGAAGTAGGCCAGCTGGCTGAACACCAGTGACCAGGTGTAGATGCAGAAGAAGGGGTTCTTCAGGAGGGAAAAGTCCAGAACTTTGGGCTTTTTGGCAGGCTCTTCAGTGGGCGTGCCAGCATGGGGTAAGGACCTGACCACAGCAGAGCCATTTAGACTACCGTTGAGCTCCATCGGGCTGTCTGGACTCACTGCTTTACCTGGGCCTGCGTCCTGCGCGTTCACTCCATTCTGGACCAACTTTTTCAGTTCAGGATGTGGCGGGGGAACTCGCGTGCTCTGACCCAAGTCCAGCGCAGGACTCTCTGGGGTCTCTGTGTCCCAGTAATGGGGAGGGGGAGGGGAGGGGGAAGACTCTGCTTTGGCAAGGCCATTGGTTAAAGGTGTGGAACTGTTAAGGCCGTTCTTCTCTGTAACTGTGCGGATGCCAGCAGGGGGGCATTTTTGGATGGTGTCTGAGGAGTGGGGCGATGTGGCTAAAGGCTTGACCTGAATGGGTCTCAGGAGCATCCCAGAGGCCACCAGGTTCAACATGAGGCCCCCCAGGATCAGCAGAGCTCCTGTGTACGAGAAGCATAGACCACTCCCCCCAGTCAAGAGACAGAACTGCTTATCCTCACAAGAACACCGCCAAGATATATTAGCCCATAAAAGTGGATAAATAGGTAGAGCGACAATGCAACATAAAACACATTTTTACAGAGGCAATTAGCTACCTCTGATACATATCACTTGCAATGTTTACTTTCAACAGATTAGGGTTGTCACAGGTTGTAAAAGTGAAATACATAGCACATGACAATTGCATGATTAAATTAGTGATGTTCATCCAAGATAAGTCAGTACAGATGTACCTTGCCAAGCATACTTTTCCAGGAGAAGCTGTGTGAAGGGAGCCAGGGCGAAGGTTAAACCCATTCCAGATCGGCCAATTGAGTACGCTGTCGCTAACCTCTTTCGGAAATACATTGCCGTGACAACAGAGGTGGCTTGGTACAGGAGGGCAAAACCGATGCCTGAGATGTGTGTATAAAAAAGATTTTGTTCATCATCAGTCATCACAGGGGTGGGCTTGTAGGTTAATAGGTTATAGGTCAACTGTACATTTCCAATTAATCCTAACCCATGGCGCATAACTTTACAAGCAATAACAGCTCATAAACATTTAGATTTAGTAAAGTAAGTGAGGTGGAAATGTGTCTACCCTCATTACAAGCTACCAGTAGTGCTCTTTCTTGGTGGTATGGAAACCATTAGGTTCCTGACCGACTGCAATGGTCTAAAAAATGTTGTCCGACCCTGCAGCATTAAAGATCACTGGGAGAGACAACATTTTAGTGGCAGAGTCAGTATGCAGCTGAGTGGTTCTGCTGCTGGCTTCTTCTTTGAACTCACCCACAATCAGTCCCATGCTGACATAAAGGAAGATCACACTGGTGGCAAAGATACTCATGAGGAAGCCTCCACTGACCAGCACTGCCCCAGCGATGGAGGTTACTCGGTTCCCCAGCTTTGCACAGGCCACTGAGGCCAAGGGAGCTACAGATCAGAGGACAAAAAAGAGAGGAGAAGATAGGTCTGGTTGGTGTCAATGCTACGGTTATGCTACGATAAGGACAGAGAAGAGGCTCGTTTGATCATGTGACCTCCGACCTCCAGAGAGACGCAGACTAGACATGATGGAGCCGATCCAGCTGATGCTCTCTGACGAGCCTCCGAACTCATCCTGGAATGCCACAAAAAAGATCCCAAAGCTCTTCAGCATTCCCATCACCAGCACGTTCACCTGGAATTACACACATGCATGCACGCACACACGTTTCAATTAATGGATTCAAATCATTACAAAAGATAATAATCATTTCAATGTTTGATAAGTCAATAAAAGGACGTACCAGGAAGCAGTGCAGTACGACCATCCAACCCCACCCTCCATCTGGGGGGTCCACATAGTGGATCTCTTTCTCCATCTCCTTCCTAGTAGCCAGGGCATTTTTCTTATACTGGCTGATCTTGGCTGCCTTGGTTTCGCTGCACACACAAATAAAATAACTTCAAAGTCAACCACATAAGCTTACATACAAGCATTATTATAATCATAAGCCATTAATCTCTTCTAAAATCTTGATAAATTCTGAAAAATCTGATATTAGGATTTAAAGATGTAGCCTAGACTGAGGCTAGATATGAAAGACCAATTCTTTGTCTCGATTAGTATTTTTCCATAAAAGGGCTACTTTATTGATGTGGACATTCACCAATCCTCCACATGTACTGACACCAAGATTAGGCCCCTAGACAGCTTTCTTCTTTGACCTGTTAAACCCTCCACATATTACATGTCTACAGAACAGTTCACCCTGCAGCTATAACCTCTACTGACCCTACCTACACTGACACCATGACTATTCAAACTATTTTGCCAATGTAGGTACTTAATTGTACTTTTAATGCAGGTTAAGAGTACAGAAGGGTTAGAGTAGACCGATGGAGGTAGAAATTGACATGATATAAGCACCTTTCATCTAATCTAGTCTGCTACAGCAACAACTGGGTCACTAAGTCACTCTACCTAGCAAATCAATTACTAAAACAATGTCCATGCAGTGCACAGTGTGTGCTATGTACCAGGAGGCAGGTGCAACATTGTCCCAAATAGCATGTTTACTGTAGCTAGTAATGATATAATGTCATGGTGACCATTGGGTGACATGACGGATAGTTACAATGTAATCAACCGTGGTTAATTGTTAATCTCTATATTACAGCTCCTGTACTGCACTGGGCTATGTTTTTCAGGAGTGTTTAAAGCCGGTGTCTGTATGTTCAGCACGTGTAAATATTTAATCCTCTTCCATCTCTAGAGTCTGTGAACTATATATTCTGCCAGCAAATTGTGTTTTCCCTGCTACATGGTCATTGAACCACTACAATGTACAACCTGTGGGGTTCCAAATACTGTAAGACTTTATAGACATTTTTAGACATTATAAGCATGAATGAATGCATTATAATCTCTTGTATCATCACATAATGATCAAGAGCCATTATAAGCCATTTAGACAAACATAACATTGCTATGACCTTGATATATCAAAAAGATGAGGTGCAAAAGCAAAGTGTGAAAGAGATAAAACATGTACACAGGAGCACACCAACTCAAACTAAAGATGAACCTCTTGTAACCATCACTTCACTGGTTATTTCATTGACTCCAATACTGTGTAACTTAGTTGTTTTTATCTGCAAACCGGCACAGAGCCGTTACACTTGGTGTTTATGTGTGTGTGTGTGTGTGTGTGTGTGTGTGTGTGTGTGTGTGTGTGTGTGTGTGTGTGTGTGTGTGTTTGTGCATGCTTGTACAACATGTGCATATGGGGAAAGTCAAAGTCTGCTTCTAAACTTTTAAGAATCAAGCCAGCCCTTTAAGTAAGTGTTAAACATTAGTCAAAGGTCCTCCTGTATTATCAGTGCTGACTATTACCTGCACAAACACGTCAACAATGGAAATACATATTTTCTCATACAGCAGCAGTTTCAGCACAATTCATACCCCATTGATTACAGACACAGTCCTGGTTAAAGGACAAAGGACAAATCTAAGGGCAGAGGGGCTAATTCAAATGAACACCCAGATAGGTTGTAACAACACTTCCTTTGGACACTCGTCTCAGTAGTTTTACATTTACATTTAACACATTTAGCAGAAAACCTTTATCCAAAGTGACTTACAACAATACATTTGTCTAAGTAAGTGAATCATCTTTACATCAGCCATCATAAGAAACAAACAAGAAAAATACATCTATCCTAGGACCAGGGGCCATTGGCAGTCACAATGCTAGAAGAAGGAAGAATTACGTTTGTCTTTAGAAGGGACATTCAAGATGTGAGAAGAGATGGGTCTTCTGTCTATGGTGGAAGATAGGTAGTGACTCTACAGTCCTGAGAGCAGTGGGAAGCTCTTTCCACCAGCAGGGGTTGACATGGGGAGAACACCAGATGGGCAGCAGCATTTTAGATGAGCTGCAGAGGTCTGATGGCAGAGGCGGGGAGCCAATTGACTACATTGAATTGAGACTAATGCCAAACTGTCTACACACAGACTACTGTAAACTGTGTATAGTGCTTTCTTTTTTTTTTTTTTCAGATTTTATCCCCTTTTTCACCCAATTTGGTAGCCAATTGAACCCAACCTAGCATCCAATTATCCCCTGCCTATTGCGAGGGATCCGCCGCACGACCCCGTGGCCGGCAGTCCCAGAGGAGGCCGCCAGGCAGACTAGCTGACTGGCTCCTCGAGCCCAGCACCGTTATTCCGGCACCCCGGGGGCGCTGTTGCGCGACGGATCCTTGTCCGGAACTACTCCTATACCCCCCCTCGGGAGCGGCCGCCCAATATGCCGCTCCCCGTATGTGCCCTGGCCATATCCGGGTCTGGCGAGCCGGGATACGAACCCCGGCCCCGGTGGGCAGCATGCACTGGTGGCCAGTGCTTAGCCCGCTACACCACCGCGGGGCACTGTATAGTGCTTTCTAATGCTGGCAGACAAGTGCATAAAAACTAATTGGAAGAGAAAAAATAATACAAACATACATTCACATACACATACAGTGCCTATAGAAAATCTTCACCCCCTTTCAAAATGTTCACCTTTAATTGCCCTCCTGTGGGAATCAAAATAGCCTACATTAAATCACAATAAATGTTGTTCTCCCACTGATCTACACAGGCTACTGTACACTTTCGAAGTGAAAGTGTTTTTAAATGTATTAAACAGAGAAGTGACTCAATCAGTTGAATTGAGTAGTGATGATTGTCTTTGCAGAGTCCCTCATTTGAATAGGAGTGAATTACACAGTGTGTTATCACAGGTTGTCACTACAAACTGAACAAATGGAGTGTAACAAAACTGCTCAGGAATGCTACCCTGATGCCTGGCGAGGCTTGCCTGGGGAGCACAGTCGATGGGACAATATGTGACAGGGTCTGGTGAAAAAGTCCTCAAGTAGGGCAAGGTAATTTTTCAATTCTTTCCAGATTATGAAAGAGCAGATTGTAAGCTTTCATGATGATGATGATGATACATTGACATTTGTTGAAAAAGATATGCTTATTTGAATGTTGGTACACCTCAAACCAAATACCGGAGAAACTTGCTCTGAATCAAAACACACACAAAACAGCTGCTAAGAAGGAACATCGCTATGAACATCTAACTGCTTTGTGTGTTTAGCACATCACAACATGCTGATAGAACATGATTCTAACATGCTAAAAACATATAACTACACATAATTAGATGATCACACAGTCCTTGCTTTTGAACACGTCCTAAAACGTAAGTTTGTTTACGGACCATGTATCACTTACACAGTAGTCTATGGCAGACGATACAGTGAATCCAATTCACAAATTGAATAATACAAAAGTATTTAGTGATTCTAAAACTGTTGTTTGTTATATCGAGTGGGCTCTTCAACACTTAAACTTTCGTAATATGAAAAAAAATAATAATAATAGCTTTTTGGTAATTTGCGTGATTTGAGAATTGCCGACATGCGGACCTTTTCACCACACCGTGTCACATATTATCCCAGTCACTCTACTAAATGGACCCTGTGCACAACTGTAAAAGTAAAAACTGAAACTGATATGCTGGCCTTTGGGGAAACCAGACGTTCAAAACTACACTTGAGCCCTGAGCACAGAGCCCATTGGTCTATATAACAAAAAATAAGTACAAATCAAGAATGTTTTTGCAACACTGAATTCAAGTGATACAGAAAAAAAGTGTCTGCTCGCCATGCCAATGTCTACTCATCTCCTGAATATTGTAACAATTTGTTTAGTTTAACAGTTAGTTTTCGTTTACCAGGTACAACAATTAGGAGATTTCTCGAGTCAGACCTACAACAATTTCTACACAACCGATTCAGGTGCAGCTTTGTCCTAGAGCATTGCATCACAAGTTAAGCAGTAAGGCTTTGCCCAACACCTGGTAGTCTAAAGGTTAGACGGAGACCAGGAGAGGCATACAGGCCACAATGTGTCACACCTGAAATTTGGTAGAGGATCAGTGATAATCTGGGGGTGCTTCAGCAAGGCTGAAATTGAATTTGTCTTTGTGAATGATGCATGAATCAAGCTACGTACAAGGTTGTCCTGGAAGAAGAATTGCTTTCTTCTGCTCCGACAATGTTCCCTAACTCTGAGGATTGTTTTTTCCAGCAAGACAACGCTCCATGCCACATAGCCCGGTCAATCAATTATTCTACCAAATATTTAAATATTTCTTAACTTTTCCTTCCCTTTTCGAACTGCTCATTAAGGATGGATAACAGCAGACACTGAATCCAGAATGAAGTGAAATGAATTCTATTATTGATGGTCATTATCAAAGGCAAACTAGGACTGTCAGTAGCCGCTCCGCAGTTAGAGCTGCAGCAGAAATGGTGTCAGTATGGAAGCTGCAACCGTGAGAGCCGCAGCAGTTCCGCCATACACTCGCTGCTGAGGTAGACATTGGCGGTGTGTTCTTGGCTTAATTCATACTCTTATTGTGAAACAGACACACATAAACACTATGGCTACACAGGCATTATTAGTCTACTTGACACAGAACTGTCCAATGAAATATTTACAGACCATGTTTCTCCTTTGTCACAGTAATTGATAAAACAGGTCAAGGAAACCTTTACGTGATCTATGGATAATTACGGTAATCTTCATGGTAGTAAGCTTGATATCACACAAAATGTTTACAGACAAGAACACACATTTAAAGCTTCTATAACCATATACTGTCACAAAGGAATGTGGCTGTACCCAAAACATTATCAGGTAACAGTGAACAATGAGAGGAAAAGGATCCTGTATTACATGGACCGAGTGCAATTTACGGGGCATTGGACTGTATTCTGTTGTCTGTTTTCTATTCATTGCAGTGTACAGTATGTCATTCATTATTGTATGTCAGAATTCCCCACTATGCTGAGCTGAAATCAAATTCCACCAACCTGTCTTTTGACAAGCCATAACTTACATAACACATAAACATACCAACAAACAACAGTAGAGCAGTAGGAACACCTGGGATGAACATGGTGGTGAAAAAAGCACAATGTCACCGCTTTCATCTTAGGCGGCTGAAAAGGTTCGGCTTAGGGCCTAAGATTCTACGGGCCTTCTTCAGAAGCACAACCGAGAGCATCCTGGCGGGATGCATCAGTGCCTGATATGGGAACTGCACTGCCCAAAACCGCAAAACGCTGCAAAGGGTAGTGCGGACAGCTGAGAAGATCAGCGGATGTGAGCTTCCCTCCATCCAGGACACCTACAAGGTCTGGTGTGACAGAAAGGCTGTTGCTGTCAGAAGCTATTGCTGTCGGGAAAACAGTACTGAAGCCTCGGGGCTGAAACCCAGAGGCTATCAAACAGCTATTTCCCCCAAGCAATCAGGCTCCTGGAGAAATACACTGGAAGAAAATAAATGACTGCCACCCCTAAACTAACCCCACGCACACTACAAAAATTAACATATTAC
Source organism: Nansenia antarctica (assembly GCF_963989245.1). Taxonomy (NCBI): domain Eukaryota; kingdom Metazoa; phylum Chordata; class Actinopteri; order Argentiniformes; family Microstomatidae; genus Nansenia; species Nansenia antarctica. The sequence continues at coordinate 47,046,169 of NC_137676.1, forward strand.
ATTATTATTATTATTATTATTATTACTTGCACACTACTGGATTACTTGTATACCACTGGACTACTTAACTACCGTACTGTATTATATTGCATTTCATATCCTCGTACTTTGCACAACATTTTTGCACTATTGAAGCCACTGTAAAACCGTCACTTTATTACTTTATCAATGTAGGGTTACGAGTTACTCTTGTAAAATACTTAGTTAGCTAGATTACTTATCAAATGCACATTTGTGATATGTTTACGCAGTGTGCACCAGTGGCATTTCCAGTCACTCCCTCGCTTCAACTGTGCTTACTCAGGCCGACAATACAGTGTGCGCTGTTCTGTCTGTTTATTGTTACTAGCAATGAGTTAACTCGTATTATGCTTACCATCACCAAGTTTTCCCATACTGTGCTTTTGGACTAGTATAGGGTTAGGTATGTTTATATCAATGGTAATCAAGTGCTTTATCTATCTATCTATCTATCTATCTATCTATCTATCTCTTTCTCTATCTATCTATCTATCTAGGTGAGGGGCAACACCAGAGGATCCCTATCCCCAGACCCACAGCAATTGCAGAGTACAATAATGGAGCTTCTCCACTACCGTCCCGTACTGTACCAGAACACGTGAGCCCGGTTTGTTTTGCTTTCTCCACTGCCAACTGGGCCGTACCGGGCCCTAGTACCCATACTGATTTTAGCTACCCTTCCTGACTCGGAGCGAAAGGTACTATCCGTGCTACGATGTGACACTGCAGACTGTTGATTGGTTTGATTGATAGTGACAGGTCATACAGCTGTTGTTTACAATGGTCCGAGAGCCTCACTGTGACAAATAGTTACATCATACATAAAGAGATATGTACCAGGCAGCAGCAGCCAGCAAGCACATGACACGCCAGGCCTTCCAGGAAGAGCTCTGTACACAGCTGCTTGGAGTTCCACTGGCATGCAGGCCCGAAAAGACCCCCACACATGATCACTTCCCTGTCCCCACCAAGACCGGACAGGGCAAAGAGAGCCAGCATGGGATGATGACAGTGCACTCTCTGCAAAAAGAGCACTCCCTGGCAGTATGAGGAGTGTAATGTGTATCTGCAGCTAGAGAGGAACTGCTTCAGAGAGTTCCACAAAGGCCCAAAAACACCTGGACATTCTAAGTGAAATCAGGGGAAAAAATAAAAAATAAAAGCCTTAGGCTGACAAAATTTATTGGACAGTTGTTGTGTTCTTGTGTTTTTCTTCCTTTTAAACTATTATTACACACTCATAACATTACACACGCTCATAAATAAATAAATAAATAATTAAAAATATATATTATATATATATTTTGATATATTGATACACTTACTCCTAAGACATTATCTGACACTTTTATAGCCATAAAAACAAAATAAATCCAGGTGGAATGTTTGATTAATAATTAATAATAGGGTTAAAAGGGTTAAGGACGACAGTTGGGTTGACAGGCTCCCATGGGTCTGGGGGGGTTTGGGGGCCACTGCTGTGTGCTGGTAGGCAAACTGGTACTAGTCGCTCTATGAGTAGAGGGCTGCAAGGGAATTTTCCTGGCTGCACAGTGTACAGGTTTTTTACCTTTGCCTGCTTGCGGCTCTGTCATCATGTGAAGTGCATTGAGTCACATCTTGTGAGAAATGCGCTATACAAATAAAAATGTATTTGATTTGATTTGATTTGATTTGATTTGATGGGTCATGTTGGGTCTCAGGACACCCCTAAGGAGGACCATCAGTCCTCATCCGCCAAACTGGTTTATGGGCAGTCCCTGCAAGTTCCTGGGGACTTGTCCCCAACGCCACGACACCCTGGTGAGCAGCCAAACAACGAGCCAGGACAGCTCCAAGGTTTTCACACCTGTGCCCACATCGCAGCACGGTTTCCCGCAGTCACATATCCTGCCCAGCCTGTGGACGGTGGAGTATGTATTCATTCACCATGAAGCCCGCCAAGGACCTTTTCAACCTCCCTCCCTTTTCAACCTCCGTTTCACGTCCTAGAGGCTGGGGAGAAAGCTTTTCTGGTCGCTGATCAGCGGTAAGCTGAACTACATTTCAGTGGACTACCTCAAGCCAGCCCACCTGGATCTGGACCAACCTGTGGGGCTGGCTCAACCCACACGGTGGGGTCGTCCTTCAGCCTTTCCCTCACACCACCACAAAGCCCCTAAGGATCCTCCGGTTTTACTCAGCCGTTTCAGACGGGTGATCCGGGCCCCTCAATATTGACATTCTACGTTCTGGTGAATTCTGGGGGACGTATATTAGACAATAATATTATTCACCAGTGTGTTGGTATTATGGGAATCGGGCGAGTGCCATTTAAGACTGAGTCGCAGTTGTGACAGAGAAGGCTGTCACGTGTTATGTATGTGCCGGTGTTTTCACTGTGGTTATGCTAGTTGTGTGAAGAGAGATTAACGCATTCTGTGTTTTTCACTGCAACCAAGTCTCTGATTCCTTTGTTCCCTTCGACTCCTACACATACACGTACAGTACATATAAAAAATAAAAAATAAAAATCACTGGCATTTGGGTTACACTAACCTAGGTTCCCAGTCTTTCTTCTCACCCCGAGTGCTAACACTAACCTTGGAAGTCTGGCAACATGAGAGTGGTACACATACAGTACAAAAACTTCTTTAAGAGATTATATCGCCTGATATTGAAATGAAAATAACAACCAGCATTTCCTAATCAACAATGCTATTGATAGAGCTTTGTGAGTGACTTTTAAGAAACTGTTTGTAGCCAGATCTCAAGCTTAGGAGAGCCATCTCCTAACATGCCACATGCCTGTGAAATACCTGGAAGCCAAAACAAAGGGTGTGGTTTAAACCAACCATTTCACTCCCATGCGAATCAGTCAGCAACTGGAATTTAACATGCTAGACAGGAGAAAACAATGACTTTTCACATGACTCTTGGTTGGAGGGAACTAATGCTCATGTGTCAGTTTTCAGACTTTCACATCTGTGTGTTGTGGTGCTTGTGTGGCTACTCAAAACTGAGTTAGAAGCCTGGCCAAAATTAGGCAGAAACTGCTTAGCGGATTAAGGGGAATGAATCGGGCTAGTGTACTGCTGAGAGAGCATTTCCCTCCATGTGCTTTTCACAGGTTGTCCCCTGACTGTGTGCAAGTGCATGTGTATGAATGTGTGGGTCGGGGGTTGGGAGGGTTAAGATCAGTAAGTTGTAGTTAGGAATTTGCACTATATTGCAATCCTCTGCTGCCTAGACACACACACACACACACACACACACACACACACACACACACACACACACACACACACACCACATAATGAATGCTTCACTGCACTTATGCTAATCACATTGATGTTGTTCCTTGCAAACAGCTCTGAATGCTTTATCTTTTACATATTTCATATATCATATTGTTGTATAATATACTGTATAGCGAGAGTAGAACAATTGTATAACTTCATCATAACCAAAGCAACAAGGACCGTTGTAATGATGTATATCTTCAAATAATGTTAATAATACTGCTCCCATTCCTTGAGCGCAACTGAACATGTTATAGAAAATGGTAAATAAAGTGCTATTTGCGTGTTAAAATACAATTGCTCCATTATTTATGCTTTGTTGGTGCCCTTGCATCCGGAAATAACTGACAGTGCTTTAAAGAGGTGTAAATTAAAGAAAAAACACAGTAGCATAGGCCTACCTGTATTTGAAGAAACTTTCCATCCCACACATAAAGGGGCAATCTGGGATTCAAAATCATAGACGGAGCTATAGATACAAGACTGACCATGAATAAAGTCAATAGGATAGTTTAAACCATGTTTTGAAGCTATACAATGTGGGCTGGTTTCCCGGACACAGATTAAGCCTAATCCTAGAGTAAAATGATTTCCAATGGATATTTACTATTGAAAATGTTATTTAGTTCCGGACCAGACTTTTTTCATACAATCTTATATTATGGGATCTGAAGACAATTGACCTAAGCTCATTAGGCATTTACAAGTTCAAGAATATTCTTCAAGTATCAATGCCTATATGTCACTAACACATGTCCAAAAATAGATGTACCATTCTCAGATTGCCCCTTTAAGTCTGAGTTATGAGGCAATGTTTCAAAGATGTGCTTGAGGGGACAGCACTAATTGAAAACAGAGGGGGAAATTTGAGAACAAGAAAACAACTGATCCAACTGGTCTTGAGACTTGAAAAACATGTGCACGTCATAAAAAACAACTTCCCACCTATGTAGTCATATAGAGCAGCTATGTGACAACAGGTAGCACACCATCTTCACGCTTGAAAAACCTTGTATTGCCAAAAAGACAACTTTTGAGGAATTAAAACCAAAACCGTAATGGAAAGAGTGAATTGAACTCGGCATACAGTTTATGTAGGAGACTTGCAGCTTTCAATATGTAAAAACCTGTAAAAAAGTGATACAGTGAACAAGGTTTTTCCAGGACATGGAAATATGAAAAAGATCTGCAACTGCAACTGTTTTAGGGTGAACCCCCACTCCTATCCTGAGTGGGCAATGTCATCATCAGTTAGCCAATAGCTTGGCTGGAACACAGGCAGGCCCAGGCCTGTAAGAGTGAGGGAGACATCTCCTTTCACTGTAGCAGACTTAATGTCCATCCTAATGTCCATCCTATCATTCTCATCAAGATCAAATGTGCCTCCCTCTTTTCAAGGTAAGGTATGAATGTTTATTGTGTCTAGTTTGCTCTAACTGATATACATCTATGACACCCCACAAGCTATGGACCAAGAACCATCTAGGTCTAGGACAAGTCCTCAACCACCGCAGCACAAAAAGGAATTCAAAGAATGCAGCAATAATGCAGAAATAACAGTTCACTGCATTGTCATGTAATTGTCTTTCTGCATTGTTTGTGCCTGTCATTCAAGGCCTGTCATGAGCATTGCCATGAACTACAATGTGGACGGGACGAAGTTGCGCTTTCTATCATAATACAATGGGTCTAATTTGTTTTTAAAAATATGCTGTGAGCCACAAAATGTAGCTGATATGGGCAAGTTTCAGAGGCAGAGGGCAGATCTCTAGCAATAAGTGAGTGGGGATTATTTTTGTAGGACTATAATTATAGTTGTAGGCAACACATTTAACCAGGAGCAGAACTGTTTATTATATCATAATCTAACCACTCTATAAGTCAGTGGCCTGCCAAATTCAACCTGCAAGTCTCCAAGCGCTCCAAGTCTAATGAACCTGTCATGACTTTTCTCATGTGTTTCATTTGCATCATTGCTTCTCCATTATCATAACCATAATTACCTGGCAATTTGGTGTAGTCTTTCATCAGTTGCCTACAGGTATTTTATGATATCATTCCATGTACCTTTTTGTTTCAAAGACATTGCATGACAGTTGCATGATTTCATTAGTAATTGGCACAGAGAGTGAGGTAATCGATGTATGCAGCATTGGTCATTCAATGTTTTAGGGAATATAGCTTACAGAATTTAGTAATGCGAGAATACACTAAGCCTACTTCCACATATTTGTAGAGGATGTACTGGTGGTATGAGGGATTATCCCCAACCACTGCTTTGCCCGTTTTGATCAAATAAGTGTCTAATTTCTGCCTAGTTGTTAATTATTGAACGCTTGACCTCGAACACTCCCATTTACAGCTCCGCCTATATTGGTGCACAGTTTGTGTGGGTTGGAGTAGATGCACCTTGAGGTGACACCAAACAGTCTTTGCACTTGGTCTTTTAGCACTGTGCACCACTATTCAGCGGAAGCTGCCAAATGCGAGCCCAATGAGTTTAACTGGTGAGGATAGAGCCAAATACACTGCTTGACAGAGAGGACCATATCGATGAAAGAACAGAGAAACAATACATCATCATCTAACCCCAGTAGACATGTGTGACAGTACATGCCAAAGGATTATGAATGCAGTTATTTTTTCATGCAGTAACATCATGAGAGATAATTGGCTAAATAGCATCAGCTCCACTAATAAAAAAGCAAACATTTGCAGCAGTGTGTGTATTTCTCCTCTATGTATGATTTCTCTTGTTTTTAATTATAGTTGATGTATGAATGAATTAGTAGAAATTAATGCAGCTACTGGAAAATGTAGAATAGTATGATAAGTTGTTTACCTATTATGCTCTTTTGGTAGCATGGTTGAAGGTGGTAAGGCAGCAGAGTTCAAAGAAGTTCTATTCTCTGAGTGTCATCATCAGGTCTGTCAATGGTGACTTGAGATAAATGCAAGGTTGTCTCAAGTTTAGTCTCACACCTGGAAGAACAAGCAGGAGGTTAGAAATGACATGAGAAAATGTGCCTTGTTTAGAGATACATTCATAACAAGGTAAGGTACTGTTATTCATAACAACACATACTGAGAGATCCACACATTGGTGAAAGTGTGAAGGATTATTTTCAGGCTACTGGGTTAGTGATACATGGCTTGTAAACAAACTTACGATGAAACAACGGTGTGATCATCTAATTCTGTGTAGTTACAGTCATGGCCAAAAATATTGACACCCCTGCAATGTCAGATAATGCACCACTTCTCCCAGAAGATTGTTGCAATTACAAATGCTTTGGTATTCACATTTTGTTTGCATTGGAACAACACACACACACACACACACACACACACAAATATTCTTTTTCCATTTTTTTTATTTATAAAAATCATTCCATACAGAACTCCAAAAATGGACTGGACAAAGTTTTATTTTTGTTAGCACACCCTTTGGAAAAAATAACTGAAATGAATCTCTTCCTGTAACCATGAATGAGTTTCTTACACATCTCTACTGGAATTTCTCTTCTTTTGCCAACTGTTCCAGGTCGCTCACATTTGAAGGGTGCCTTCTCTCAACTGCTGTTTTGAGATCGCTCCACAGGTGTTCTATAGTGGACTCATTGCAGCTACTTCAGAACTCTCCAGCGCTTTGTCTAACCATTTCTGTGTGCTTTTTGAAGTATGCTTTGGATCATTGTCCTGCTGGATGACCCATGACCACTGACGGAGACCCATGCCTTGGTCATGACTGTATGTGTTTTTAGTAGTTGATGTTCTATCAGCATGTTGTGATGTGCTAAACATGCAGTTAGATGTTCATAGCAATGTTCTTTCTTAGCTGCTAGCTAGCTACCAACGCGATGGCAGCAAACACGTCTGTTTTGTTTCAGAGCGATTTTCTCCGGTAGGCTATTTGGTTTGAGGTGTACCAACATTAAAATAAGCAAATCTTCCTCAACTATTTTCAGATTTCAATGTATGACACATCAATTGGCTTACAGAACGTTTACAATCTGCACTTTCATAATCATAATGTAAAAACTGAAAAATGACCTTGCCTACTTGGGGACTTTTTCACCAGACCCTGTCACATATGTTTCTACTATTTACTAACTACTATCACAAAGGGCATTTTTTACCCCCTTTCCACCAACGTGAACCTATTTCTAATTCTGGGCTGGTGCTAGTGCCGGTTCAGAGTTGGTTCAACTTGAGAACCAGCAATGAGGCAACATCAAGCACAAGATCAACAATATTTATGCATATTTGTGCTGCTCATTGTGATTGCTATGGACGGCGATTACGTTCAAGAAGAAAGGTATTTACCTAACACATTTTGATTATTATTATTAAGACTCAGAATAAGATGTTAATATTAACCTTTGTTGTAAGCTAGCTTGCCCCTGACTTAAGTGGTTCTTTGTTGTAGACCAGCCAAGTGTTGGTGCCACTCTGGAACCAGTTTTCCTGGCTGAGAGACGTTTTTCCTGACGAAATGCGAAGAACTGATTTGAGTCAAAACAGATAGCATTGTATATGTTTAACAGGCAGTATGGAGGACAAAAGCAAGATAAAACACATATACATCATTGGTCTAAACCAAACGGCCTCAGGCGGGAATGACATGCATTTCCCTGCTGCAGTCTGTATCAATACACTTGGGAGGAGTCGTCAGGCAGAGGAGCTGTGTGTGTTTCATGTCCATATCTTTACCTCAGAGCTGTGAGAGGCCTCTTTGGTGGCGTGTCGTAAGCCGCAGAGGGCATTTTGTATATCAATCGCATTATACCATAGTAGAGTTTTAAAAAAAATACCACCTCTCCTGGAAAACATAGGACAATGGTTCTCTTTTGCTAGCAGCCCTTTGAAGTTGCAGGTTGTTGAGGAAGGTGTTACAAAATCAATTTCTGAAAATGTTTTGTCAACAAGAGATTGCAGGGAATTAAACATATAAATCAGCTTTATGGTGGAATACAGTAGGTGGGTTGCTAAGTGTACTAGTATTGGTCAGCCACTGTGGTACTGTATGTAGCCTATGTTTTTATTGAGTGAGAGAGAGAGTAGTCTCTCCCTATTTCCCCTAGGTAGGCTACAAGCCCTATAATACCCCCACCCCCCCTTTATATCTTACATTATCACACTTATTATTGCACTGACATTATTACACTAGCACTATTCTCACTTTGTTGAGAGTGGAGCAAGATCCAAAAAACATGTCACTTGTCTATTACAACTGTAGCCTATACGATAAGTGACAAATGCGTTGATCTGACTTGATCTAAAATAAGTTTGGATGTCCTAATCAGCTGTGTAACCGCTTTAACTTTCAAGTTTGCAACTATCCAAAACGCATGTTATGCACGAAAACAAACCTGTATGTATGAATTCAACAGCTTAGAAAGCTTCTGGGAAAACCTTGTTGACATGGCGTCAGAGCACAAGTGAGAAGCTCGAGGATGAACCCTGAGTCTCTCACTTGTAATTATGAGTTGGAGGGCTGTGGATTTTTCCCATTCGGAGCTCATATTCACGAGTTTACGACTTATTATCAATGCACCATAAAGCACAGCTTCTTTCGGCCAATCACTATGCATGTTTTCGTTAGCAGTCGCTCTGCCTCTATTTCAGATGCTTGTACAGCGGCTAGTTCCATCCATGGTTCGAATTACTGGACTTGGACTGCCCCCCCAAAAGAGGTTAAAAAAAAGGTCAGGGGGTCTAAGCATTTATATATCACGCGATATAGATATAAATATAGCACACGCCAGCGCGCTGAACTGTGCTCCCTTTACGCTAGGCGGCCAACCCGAAACCCCCGTCCCGTCCCGTACCCCGTCCCATCCCGTCCACAAAAAAAGTTCACCCCCCCGATTGTCAGTGTATAATTCGCACTGTGGTTCCATCCAGTGTAGTTTGTTTTGGTGTTGGCTTGCTGTGCCATCTGACTTGTTGTGCCATCTGCCATCTGATATCAGATAACAGGCCAGCTCGCAGTACCTTATCTCACGCGACAGACAGTATTAGGATGCAGTGTTATAATGCAGATGATTGGGTGCAAAGCTGCATGTTACCATTGGACATCCACACCATTGCAAATATTGTCAAAGGGAGGACGAGAGGCACCCTCGGGGCCCCATAGCCGCAAAGGTGTTACACATAACCTGTGTCAATTGTACTATAAATAGTAAATTTACATCCTTTACATCTTTTTTTCCTTCTTTTTTTTTTTTTTACTGTGAAAAGCACAATACATTAGTCATGAGGAATTGTGATATTAGGTAGTAAAATACTTCAGTAGTTAGTTGAAAACTTGGCTTAGTTTATTATCCTGGAGCGAATGGGACAACCATACACTACAGTACTGTGAACTCATAGTGAAGGTCTTACTGTATAAAGCTTTGGGCCAGTGGTTGTCTTCAGTTCATAAGTTCCTTGTTGCATTGTGTCCTTCATGCAACATCTCTCTGAGAACAAATGCAGAAACCAACCAATGTTCATGCAGATACAGGTATAGGCTCTAGGCTAAGTGACAATATCATTATGTCAGATCACAGCAGGTGGCTGAATTGATCATAATGCAATATGACAGAAAGGTTAATTTAACATGTTAACACAATTTACTATAAGCACTAATGAACTGTATAAAGCACTTCTGAATGTGATTAAACTTATACTACATTGTAGTAGTGCTAAGGCTTACAGTTTTCAAAGAATAAAAAAATAAACTGCCAATTTACAGTTGTTTGGATGGTGAGCTTCTATATCGTGTGACAGGTGTAGCAACAATCATAAAATGTCTCACTCAAAATAGCCTCTCTTATAAAATAGCCTTCTCTCTTCAGATATCTCAAATGACCATTTGACAGAAACAAAAAAGGGAAATACAAAAACCATAAAACAAGAGATGGGTATGATCATCATGACTTTCTAATTCTACATAAAATCACCAGTCAATTGAAAATATTTGAAACGATCTATAACACTTTAATTAAGTAATTAATTATCATAAACAACAATAGAGATTTCAGGATGTCCGATATCTACTTAAAATATGACATACCTTAATTCGATCGAACCTTGCACAATGTTCCTCTCAATCTCAATTAACTTCAACGAGCAACGTTGGAGTTTGTCCAGGAGGTTCCTACAGTTGAGGTGTCGACTCCATCCTTTTAGACAGTGAAGGATGCTACTTGGGTAAGTTTTGCTTGCAAAGAAGTCGATGGAAGGGAACCCTTGCCCTTGATGTTGATGACGCCATAGCCTAACTTTTGCGCTATACGTGAGTCCTTCAGAGTTTCGACTTTTACATCTCAGCTACAACGTTGCTTATGAGTAACAGGGGTCGCATGAACCAAAGCCTTCACAGGGACAGCAGCCACGTGACTGAAACGTAGCTGAAAACCACCAAGGTAGAAAAACAACTCTGCTGTATTAACAAAAGAAGAACAAGAAAACGCTTGAACATAATATGATATATAATCATGATATGAAAGCCAACAGTATAGCCTAATTCGATGTTTGTGACAGGGACATGAGCTCATATCCAGGTTGATTGTTGATTTAGATGTGTTGGCATGTAGGCTATCACTGACTGCAGGATTCTCCGCAGATACGGTACACCACTGCAGAGGAATGCTGCCGCACATCATATTCGGAGACTTGATGGCTTTTTTTCTTTTCTTTTTTCTTAATGTGATTTTTTTTTATTGGGCATATAAGTCACTGCGACAATAACACAGAATGATTAATACACAATGTACACTGACATTGAGACAATACAAACATCATATTTAGATATTTAGACAACAATAACATAACATACAACAATACACCAATTCTCTTCCAGTTTTGATTGTGCCTAGCTGATGATCTTTAATGAGTAGCAACATTAATTATTGTTGGGTGTCTTACTTATTAAGTATACATTAGTGGGAGAGTAGGTGTAAACCATGCATGCACAGGGACATAGGGTGTATATTTTGTTTCAAGCAACCCCTGTCCCCCACCTATGTACCCACAGAAAATGTTGCATACCCGTTAAACAAGCAATTTAACAGGTTTAACAAGAATGACATAGTGGTTATTTAAAAGGAATAGGGCAGGTGAAGCAGTAATTTGGGTACCCAGAATATCAGACAGAACAGATGCAATATCTGTCCAGAAATTACAGACAATGGGACATTAGAACGGGCCATTATTTGTAATTTATTACAAAGCATCAAAAGGGTCACCAGCTAGTTTAATCTGAAACAGTTGATGAGTGGTGTAAGACCTTGTATGAGTTTAAAGTAAATGAGCTGGTGAGATAGGAGAAAAGGTATTGGCTATTGCCCCACACTCTGTCCCACTCTGGTAGGTGACCAAAGGATTGTAATGCTCTGTCCCATACAGCAGAAACAGGTTTACCTGGTACCTGTGTGGTTATTAAAAAAACAAAAACAAAAAACAGAATGATGGCTCATTTTATCTCACCACAATGTGTCTGCCTTAGAAGGCGATGATGGCTATTATTGGATTTCCTTATTCCAATGAATTATACATTGTAGCATGTCAATTGAGACAGACAGGTGCTGTAGTCAGACAGACAGACAGGTGCTGTAGTGAGACAGACAGACAGGTGCTGTAGTGAGACCTGTCTGTAGTGAGACCAATAAAATGCATTGGTTTGTGTGTTTATGTTTTCAAGGAATTATGCCCATGTCAAGTAATGCACCGTACAATGGGTACAATTAGAATATTATGGACCATTGACAGAGGTGAGCTTAATACCTACTTTAAAGTTAAAGTTTATCCAGAGTGCTTCTCTTTCCTGGAGGTATTGGAAATCAAAATAATGCTGTCACAAAACACAAGAATATTGAATGAAAAGTAATATGTAGGGAGGAAATAAGAATTAATAGCTGTTTATCTTTTAAATTAAAATGGAAAGTTTTCTGAAGTAATATTACACTTATTCCTCTCAGTTAAAGATTATTTAGTTGAGTGAGATCAGATGGATCAATCAAATGTAACACATTAATACACTTAGACAACTCTTTTATGCCAATGTGTATTTCACAATAGAATTTGCAATTAAAGAACACAGACATGGCCATATCAGAGACAAATGTTGTTCCAAATTACACTGAGGTGCTTAGATTGACAATTAATTAGCTGGCTTAGATGAGATATACAATGCAATGAGCCCCGCTAACACCAAAGTCCTACACATGATTAGACTTAATTCAGTACTTGAACATGTGCATTGAATTGAACATATGCACTCAGTCTGTTTGATATACTTCTTTACCAGATAGTAGCAAAGAAAATATACAAAGAAAATTAAAACAAATGGTTTGAAAATCTGACTAATCTTTGAACAAAGACAGGAAAAACAGGGTTTGCCTAAACTACCTGTGAACTTGGATCATTTTGCATTAGTAAAGGCTTTTACACATGAAACAGAATCTTCTATCCACATGTGATGACTTCATGATGTCATCTTGTGAACAGCTAGTGTGATGGTTCCATGCGTTCTGACTAAAATATTCCTGCAAAAAAATAATAAAATGTTTATTTTCACGAAGAGCTAATAGCAAATCATTTTTGAAGATACAGTTAAAAAGCAATATTTCAATATTAAAACAAACCTCAGAACTTAAGTTCAATGGGACTTACTGACCATGTTATTGGGTCACCTGTGTTATTCACCTTAGGTATTGAGTTCCTTTCACATTTACTAGCTGTCCCTATCCTTATTAATACACAATACACCAACTAAAGCTGCATATCCAACCGAGCCTTTAGACGTAGGTTAAAGACATGGTATATTAACCACCTATGACTTATAGGTAGATAGGTTATGACTTATCGAGATATGCACATTTCATAATATCCACAAGGTGGCATCAGACACAAAGTTAAGATGACATGGCTTAGTTGGCAAGCTAATCACATGAAGTCCAACTAACTGATTGAGTGGCCTTCCTTACCCCGAGTCTGACTCCAAGCACACAGTAGGTGTGTCTGTGGGGTCTCTGGTAAGGGATGCTGCTTGCCTGGCCAACACAGACACCACACCGCCATGCTCATCAGAGAGGGAGCCACGACCTGGGAGAAGCACATGGACACACGCTGATATTTGGTGTGTAAAGTAGTAGCTCATTAATATCTACTACATCCAACCCTACACCTTTATCATATTATACAACAATGCTTTATAACAAAGTTGCCACATCCTTGAGATGGTGACTCAGAGAGGGCACCGATGGATTACTAGTAATTAATCAATAATAGCCTATACTTGCTGGATAATCTGGTAAATATAGAAAACACCATACATTGGGCAAACTTTTTACTTACATGCTAAATTGTGACCTTGTTGATCTGTGCAGAGAACACCGACAATTGCTGGATTCTTCATGCTGTCAAAAAATGAGACAATTTTCAGTGGGGATGCACCACGTGACATGACTCAACGACTGTGATCTGTAAGTCTCAGTTAGACACTTACGTATCATCGAGGTGCTGTTCAAGTGTCGCCTCCATTGTAATAACAACAGCCGTACTTAAGTTATACTTATCGAGCTGTCTGTTGGTTTGTTTGTCATTGTCTGCTTCCTGACTTCTCCGCAGGCGATCAGCTGATACTCACGTGAGTTAAAGACGACGGGACCTTGTGAGGGCCAAACTAGACGGAACGCACAGCATCATTTTCACATACAATTTGTAGAACCAATAAGAGTACCTTTTTAAAAATATATATTTTAAGTTAGTCTCTGAATGAATATGACAAACAAACATAGACATACTATTAGCAATTTGCTATCCAGTTGGTTGACAATAATTAAATGATCACCTAATTCAATTGACATCCATCACTAAACACATAACATGGTACTGTATATGCAATCATAGGGCTATCTCTATGGACGCAACACTATTTTCACCCAGTTTAGAAATAAAGAATCTTAACCAACTTGAGTTCCTGCAGTGCCATCAACCATGCTGATGTATAGACTGTACATTCAAGAATACATTTTTCAGTAACAGGCCTACTTAAAAAAAGTTCATCTCCTTTCAGCATTTCAACATTTGCAAATACGTATTTTAACATGACATGACATGCAGCATGGCTATTGGTAATGTTTTGGTGCATTAGTGAGAAAAAGATCATACGGAAGGCAAGCCTTTAACAAACTGCTAGTCATACATTTGCTAGTCATAATCATTAGGCAATGTATACTTTTATCAATCAATAATTCAATCAATCAATTTCATATCAAGACTATATGACTCTTATGTCTGATGTGCAGTAGCACTTTACACAACCCCTATGACGGGACATATGTCAGTGTTACAGATACCTACAGTGCACATAATGTAGAGAGTCTACACCCCCTTTCAAAATGTTCACTTTCTGTTGCCCCAGAGCCTGGAATCAAAATGGATTAAATTAAGATTTTGATGACCACAGATTTCCCCCCCACAGATCTACCTATCCTACTGGACAGTTTTAAAGTGAACACAAAAGCTGAACATTTTTGAAAGGCGGTATAGCCATCTATAGGCACTGTAGTGTTTAAATAACAATGCTATTAAAAAAACAACTCTATTCAACACAACAAGTGTCTGGTGAAGATATGTTATGTTGATTCTTATCTGGAGTCTGCACAAAGTCGGCCTAGCTACACTGCTTGCTGTGACCAATTGCCATGACATGAGTGCTGATTTGTCAACAGTGTATTGTATTCTTATGAGCTGTCACAGAACAGCTCATCTGAGAAAACACTTGAAGCTTTTCACCAATACAAGACATACATTTGAGATGACATTATCAGATATCCATCTTTAGATGGCAATGGAGGAAACAGTAAATAAATGGTTATTTATGATTGCAATATCCATATAATGTATACACTGCATATATTGCAATATTTAGCAAATAGGTTTATGCAAGAAAGAATGCAATATGTAGGGCCTGCATTGTAACGCAAGGTTGAAAGTACACCAAATAAGATACTTGTTATACAGTACAGTATGTGTCATTTGACAGACAATACTAGTTGAGTAAAATAATCCCTGAACTGTCTCCCATTTCTCCCCTTCCCTATTTGATGTATAACTATACTTAGATATTATTAGGTCTTCCCCTCTTTTGTCCTGTGAGCTTCCTACATTAACCCCCATACGCCTCATCTTTGAGATGAATGCATTCCAAACAAAATCCAACACTTGATCTCTTAATCTAAGTCTTTCCGAGTTTTGACAGGTCAAACATTTAGCATTTTAACCTGCTTAGAATTTAACAAAAGTTCTCTGCATCAATGACAATGTGTTTGTTTTTGCTTATGCCAGCCCAGTTCTCTGTCTATTCATATTGTATCCTCATGCCAGCCAACTTTAAAAGGGCTATGTGAAAATGTTGATATGTACAAATTGTTGTAAACTGTTAAAATTGCTGGATTAATTCTTTTTACTGCACATTAAGCCAAAAATATATGTTCCAATCCGTATCCTTTTTTCTATTTTCTATTACCCATGTCACATAGACAATGTCTGAGGACACTCACTGTAATTCAAGTTGAACCCAATGGCTTTCAGAAAGAAAGTGTGTGAAATAGACTGATGATTGGCTACAGAAGTGAATGAATTCAATGAAGATTGAAGAAAAAGAATTCGGGCAACAAGGGGATAGCACATTGGCCTCTAGCAAATATGTCACACACTCTCCCATCAGATATGAGTTATTTTGGATTGTGAGGAATTCAAAGTGTGTGCCCCACGGTCCACACAGGACAAGACCAACCAAACCACCACCACCACCACCACCACCACCACCACCACCACCACCACCACCCCCACCCCCACCACCACCACCACCACCACCACCACCACCACCACCACCACCTCCACCACCACCATCACCACCACCACCACCACCACCACCACCACCTCCACCGCCACCGCCACCGCCACCGCCACCACCACCACCACCACCACCACCACCACCACCACCACCACCACAGGGGAATACTATCAGAGGGTGAGTCATCATAGCAGATCAAGACATGAAAATGCTCCTCTAAGAAGAGCCCAACATTGGTATGCATGGTACTGTCCCTAATATGAGCTAATGTTATTTACTGTAACTAGTTAACTAGTAGCTATCTGCTCATTTTAGGTATATACAACAGTCATATGACCCATGACTTGTTTGTGTCGTTTTTTGTCTAGGGTATTGTAGCTGTGTTTTTCCAAAGGGTTTCTTGTAGCCATGGGATGATTTCTGCTCTCTGTCCAGAGAGGGTTAAGCCCTGTGTGTTTCTGCTGATGGAGCAGAAATGGGGGGAATGTAATTATGTGGCCAGGATGTCAAAAGAATCCATCACCTGCACAGCATAGGGGTAATGTTCTGCTGACTAACCCATGGGGTATACTGCCTCTCCTCTCTCCCTCCCCCTCTTGTCCTTCTCCTCTCCCTTAAATCAGAGCCCAACAGATTTCACTGAACAGTCAATCCTCACTCCAAATTATGGCCAGGGGGAAGTGCATAAATAGGTGTCACAAGTAGCAAGTAGCTGCTTTTAGACATTGCATATTTATCAGCACTAAATCTGCAGAGGAGTTGGGCCCTAAATGGAGATTTAGCTCACAGTGCGTCATTTCCCCACTATACTGTATCATGATAGCCATTTTTGCCATGAAAATGCTGTTCTACACATTCTGTTCTATTTCATATTAAAAAGGCAGAATACAGACCATTCATCACATATAGAGATTTTTGTAATAGATATTTAATCAGATTTGTACTCCCTGAGCAAGATAGCATGCCTTTTATCATAAGTAAAACCCCTGATAATTGTTTGAGGTGCATATCATCTTAATTGAATACATTTTCCGTAGATGCTGTAAATAGCGCTTAAGAGTGCACGACAAAGCAGATCAAATCACGTTGTAACTCCAGGCCCCATTGTGTCAAGTAGATAGAAGTGTGATTGATCTGTTGTGATCTAACTGCAAGCCTCATCTCTATGACTGAGACCATATGACAACTTTTACATAACCTAGCATTTGAACAAACATGATCCTAATGTCAGTATCTTGTCCATCCATCGACACAAACAAGTCAAAACACCTCTCAGAATCAGACATATTCTAGATCACTCAGCTCAGCCTATAATCATGGTGATGGACAGAATGTTCTATCAAACCAGTCCTATGACATGTGATCTTGTCTAATTGTCTTATCTTGACTGTCTCTCCTAAAGACCTCTTCATCCCCACTACCCCCCTGTACAGTTTCCCTAATGTAAATAAAACTATTTAAAAAGTAATAATTTTCCTTCTTCTATTATTGTGTCTGCCAATGGCCCCTGGTCCTAGCATAGATTTGTTTTTCTCATGATGACTGATGGATAGATGATTCACTTACTTACAGACAAATGTATTTGTTGTAAGTCGCTTTGGATAAAGGTGTCTGCTAAATGTCAAAAATGTAAATGTAAACTTGTCCCAGTCTGGACAGACTAACACCTAAGGACCAACTGGCACCTGTGTCCCAGTTTTTCCACCATTGTGCGTCAGGCAGGTGTGGCATGTGTGGCAGGGTGGCATCCTTATATGAATATAATTCTCTCTTTGGTATATATGATTTCATATTTGATCATGGTTGGTTAATTAATCCAGAAAAGCAAGCTGTCATCAATTAGAAATGACTGAAGCATACATTGAGAATATTTGAAATGACATACAGTAAGTACTTTTAAGGACTTTAATTGATGCAATCAATATATATTCTAAGCATATTCTAAATAATTATGATTACAACAGGTGTATGTGAAATTTTGAGAGACCCCTGAGAATGTATGGATAATGGTTATCTGTCCACATTGATTGTGGGTACTGATCACATTCACCCTGTCAGAACAAATGAGGTGTGTCTGAGAGAAGTCTACGTAACCCAGAAAGATCTAGAACATCTATACAGGGAACTACCACTTCATCACCCTTTAGCCAGATGAATGAGATGACGAGGTTCCAGAGCAGACAGGGGAGGGGGGCGAGTGGAGTTTTGGGTGGGAGATGGGAGGGGGGTGAGAGAGGATAAAGAGAGAGAGAGAGAGAGAGAGCTTGGAGACCCCCTTTGAGGAATCAAATGAGTCTACATGACAGGAGGGACTGGGATACAGTGCGAGACGGAGAGAGTGATAACTGACTTACTACACTATCCTGCTCCTGTTGCTGCCATGGGTACCAGGGTTGTTCTTCTCTCCGTCCTGCTGGTGTCTCTGAGTTGGTCCAGGAGTGCTGTCATCACTGGGGTGAGTGCCTCGCTCAGTTACCACAGAACATCATACTACATTGAATGTACATATATATACTGTATATATTTGTGCTCCCCAGTGCAGTAGCCTATATCATATGGCTGGCTAGATGTATTTATTTGTTATTGAAGTACTGTATCATATATTGTATTCTTACAGGGTCTTGTAAAAAAAAAAAAAGCTACTGCACTTGCAAATATTCTTTTATTTTTATTTTTATTTTATTAAATATTCTTATTTGTTTCCTCAATGAAAATGCAGTATGGAAAATGCAGTATGAATATTACAAATTAAGGGTGAAAATAGAATTGAAATAAAAAAAATGTGGGGTCTGGTTCTTCATCTCCCTCTAATGTTTGGGTTTGATGAATGTAAGGTTAGAATAGAAGTTAATCAGATAATCATGCCTTGTCCATTCATTACAAGTTGATCTCAAATGGCCTAACATTTTAATAACACTTAAAAATGCTTTTAATGTATCATACTGAATGACAGGAAGATTAGTAAACTGCTACGGCATAAGCTAATGGGGATCCGTTAAATAAACAAATAAACAAATACTGAATAAAAGAAAAGGGAATGATATTAGTATTTTTTATTATGATTACTATGTTTTCCTCCTTAAAGGAAATTATTAATGAATTAAGCTACTATCAAAGAGGCATTGACAATGTGTATGCTGTGCAAATGAATGAAAGCAAAACTATTAGAACAGAATCTGCTCTCTCTCTCTCAGGCTTGTGACAGAGATGTACAGTGTGGTTTCGGACTATGCTGTGCTGTCAGTTTGTGGCTGAGGGGACTGCGTATGTGTATACCACAGGGAGTAGAAGGGGACGAGTGCCACCCCTTCAGCCACAAGGTGAGGAGAAATCTCTTATACACTCACACACTCATGCACACACACACACACACACACACACACACACACACACACACACAGTTACATGCATTGCACTGTCCCCTGTTTTTGCCCAAAATTAAGATGATATCAAGCACTAGCTTGGCAGCTGCCTTAGAAAAGCTGCAGAGGCTATTGATTTGTCTCACCATGTTCTGTAGATGGAAGCGATTAGTTCTGTCTCCACAATGTTTATCTCTAAGAACTGAACACTGCTGTGAATGTTTCTTGACTTCTCCCTTGGATGATTCAGTATCATCTTGCTTTTGATGGAACAATTGATGGAACATTACCAGCTTTGTTTAGGTCAAGACTCAATTTGATGAACTCTTCTATTCCAGGTGCCTTATCCAGGAAAACGACAGCATCATACATGCCCATGTCTTTCCCACTTGGTTTGCACCAGGTACACAGGTAGCAAGTACAGGTGTACCAGTGACTTCAAAAACATAGACTTTTAATGGAAAGGCCCCAGGAAGAAGAGAAAGAAAACATGTCCAAGGAAATACTTGAAAGACGACAAAAACAGGGGAGCACAATTACAGTCTTTACCTTAGTCTGTAGGCTTCATTTTCATATACTATGTACTATGCGCAATGTTTTATTCAATTTCTTTGCAAGAAAGTATTGTATCTGTAATGCACCTCATTGTCCAGCCATAAGAGAAAGACAATGGATATGCTAAACTGTGCCAAATTACATGAGATAACTGACTTTTTATTTTATTTTGTACAGGAAGCCTGGCAATAGCTCATTGTAAAATTATAATCATTCTCTAGTTTATTCACATCCATGTGATGTTGATTTATCAAAAAATGGAAATAGATATATTTGTGAATAAAAGTCACTCTGATCACACCATTGTAGTTGTTTCCACACAGTGTTTTTGTTAGTGTGTTTTCGATATTTTCTTGATTAATCAAAGTATTATGTTCTGAGATGCAGTGTCAAGCGTTCGTAATCAGCTTTTTTCAAAACGACTCCTAAATGCACTTGCCTTTATGAAGGGAACCTCACCTTGTCGTGCAGCTGAAGTAAGCATTAACGCACAACAGACTGCATTAACATTAAGACTGCATTAACATCTGATAACAACACACGTCCGACGGTGTGACCACAGCATCAGACTACAAGTCAAATGTCATAGGAATGTCATATCAAACATGCAAAACACACACAGCTTCTATAACTAAATATCCATGCAACTAAATGAGAAAATGATTTGAAAAATGTTTGAACATACAAATGAGAGAATTACTGTGTTTTGAGAAATTTACTGTATTGTAGTCCGTACATATACATATACAGTACACACTGTACATATATGCATTCAGACTTAATGTGTATTAATAAGAACATACATCTGTCGTTTAATGTCACTGAACAATATTCCCAGTTAGCTACCAAATGGGTGTAACATTTGTAACATTTTCATTAATTCTGTTGAATTAATTGTTTACCATTTGTAACATGATGTAACATGTAACACGACAAATGATTAATAAATGACTTTTAAATAACCTTATATAATAAAATATAAGAATAAAGTTATACTTAGTCTGTCAACAAGGCTCTTGTTCTCCTAGACATTTAATAAGAACATATCTGTGAGAAAGCTAATACATTTAGTCAAATACATACTGTACCTAAAAGCTACTTTACATTAGTATTATTTCTACATTTCATATCACTCTTTTGATAATACATATCTTATATATACACAGTACCAGTCAAAAGTGTGGACACACTTCCCCATTCAATTGACTGGTACTTTACATATATATATATTATCTGTTGTATTTGTGTTATCAAATAACCCCATAAGCTTGTCTTTCCTTCAGGAAAGTGTTGATAAGATTAAAGAAAAGAACTGAACATTACTGTGCCTAATGAGTGATAGCAGATGTGAATGTCAACATATTAAAAGGTTCTACACTTTCATCTCAATTCAGAAGTTGATACTTCTATATTAAACTACTTTTACTTTTATTTAATCATTATCTTGATTCTGTCAGATATTCAATCAATGTTCTATTCATTGTATGATACTAATGATAATCATATAATAACAATAATAATATGAATATATTGGGACACACACTTAGGGATGGGAATTGATAATATTTTATAGATACCGATGCCATTATCGATTCGATTCTTTATTGATTCCCTTATCGATTCCTGATACATTGTCTGTGTGGAAAAAAAGCAGGCCTACACAGGTTTTCAGCATCAACGCAGCTGTTTTATCATCTCTTGAGTATAACATATATTTTCTGTTGTGTCATTAAATGGAAGAGTAACTTACTTATTATAATTACCAAATTACCATAATAAACCAATGGAACATTTACATACAACTTCAAGTGAGATACTAGGGCTTACTGCAAGATATGAATAACATACTGTATATGCACGATTCCTTGACCTCATTTGAGACAAAAGCCCTTTTCACACATAGTTCCCTGTAAATTACATGGAATCCCAACCTGGGACTGCCAGTCATGAGCTAAATGCCCTACAATTACCGTGTTGTGCTTTTTCACACGTCAATGGCATTCCCGGGTTTGCACAAGCTACTTGAATCACGCATTCAATCTGGATGCAGAACTGGAACGTAGTAGACATGAATTCGAACGAGACAGGCGCGTGAGAAACTGCCATATTACCATATATATATATATGCCATATATCATACCTCCGTTTTATATGTATTTATCATCATCTTTTTCACATTAATTTAACAGTTCTGTCTGTTTATTGTTACTAGCAATATGTCTAATTGAGTTAACTCGTATTATGCTTACCATCACCAAGTTCGCTCCAAAGCACTTGATTACCATTGATATACGCATACAATACTAGTCCAAAAGCACAGTATGGGAGAACTTGGTGATGGTAAGCATAATACGAGTTAACTCAATTAGACATAATTGCTAGTAACAATAAACAGACAGAACAGCGCAGCGCACACTGTATTGTCGGCCTGAGTGCCGCATCAATATGCCGACGGGCCGTCGTGCCGACAGCCCTCCCTGCATGTGAATGCTCTCCGCTTCTCTGTTACGGTACATGTGGGAAGACGGTACATGTGGGAAAACTATGGTTAGGGTTAGGTGCTACGTCGACTTGGTACATGCTGGCATGTCTAACCCTAACCCTATCCCTAACCCTAACCCCAACCCTAACCTTAACCGCGTAGCACCCTAGCACCTAACCCTAACCCTAGTTTTCCCACATGTACCGTCTTGTCAGCTCTCGCAGAAATCCGCTAATAAACTGTAGGCATCGTGGTCCGTCCGTCAGCACAGCAGGTGGGCCCCGAGTAAGCACAGTTGAAGCGAGGGAGTGACTGGAAATGCCACTGGTGCGCACTGCGTAAACATATCACAAATGTTTACTCATTTACTAAGCAATCTATCTAAGTAAGTAAGCTAGCTAACTAATTATAATTGGAAATTAAGTAGTATCCAGTTTTTATTTTCATATTTAGTAGTACCGATATTCAGGGTCTGGGGCGGTTCTTATGCGCTCAGTTTCTGACATTTTGAGGCATCCTCTGCTAGCTTCTTACTTTTTTTCTCCCTAATTTTCTGGGCACACCCTTTCACTATCTTATCTACGAACATGACACTGCACTTGGGTTGTCGGCCGAGGGATCAGAGTGGGGGAGGGGGCCGATGGACAGCAGGGCCTAAGCATGTGATTGGGCCAGCCCATGTGTTAGTATAAACGGGGGCCGCCGCTTGATTCAGCGCTAGTTGATGCCGCGCTATTTTGGGCCGCGCTAGTTTGGGGTCGGCCGCACTAGTTTTTTTTTTTCAAAGTTTTTTTTTTTTTGGGGGGGGGGGGCGGCCCGACCGGCCCAAAACTAGCGCGGCCCACCTGCCAGCGGGCAGGTAGATTGTATGGCCAGTCCAGCGGTGATGTAAGGCGATCAACTTCTCCAGAATTGAGTTAATTGAGTCGTCACTTACAAGCGAGTTCGTTTAATCTCAACGAGACGTCCTTGATATAACTTCTTAAGATAAAATGATCCAATCAAATATTAGGCACCACTACTGAACTGTTCTTTAAGAGAACATCTATTCAAGCACATCAGCAAGCAATAATAGTTCATTTCCATGGAAAAGGGGTCCCATCTAGTTTCACCTCCGCAGGCCAGTATCAGCTAGCCGTCAATAGGTTAACTGCAGAAGCTTCACCAGACAAGAACCCCGTTTCGCCTTGATACATCGTCTTTATACATTTTGATTTAACATTTGGGGCTGGGCTGTCCCTCCTCCCCCTATCTGGTAGTTTTTAATTGTCAGCATTAAATCTGTTGCAGCTGTGACCATTTGATTTGTAAGCAAGTGTTTTAATTAGTTATGTGGCCTTCAACTCCGTTCGGTGTGTGTGCGAGTGTACTGTGTGTTATCTTCTTCTTCTGGCCCCCGGCCGTTAGTCATGGTGATCCACCTGTGTGAGCAGCCTAGTCTTGCGCAACGTTAGACACACACACATTCTGTTGTGTATTAAAACATATTCTATGTTTTTAAGAAATCAGTCAACATTAACTACATTTCGCTGTAGCTTGGTGGTAGATTCAAATCGTTAGTAGTGTTTTTAGTTGTTGTTGCCATGTAGCGTTATCGCTAATTACTGTCAATACTCACCAGAAATAAATAAATTACACAGTAGATAAAAAGGTATTGTAATTAACAGTACAGCCCTTGGAATTAAAAAATGCCCTACCACCCCCCATCTTTCCACTTGGTTGCACCTCACTCGCTCTCTTGACTCGACTTTAAACAGTTTTGCACGATTCGCAGTACAGTATGGACCAGAACCAAAACGTCACAGGCTGTATTATTTAGATGACCTGTTGCCCGCTGCTTAAGCTTATAGGTTGTTCACCATACGATTCCAACCCCAGTCCCTATGGTTAGGCTATATTTCCCAAGATGCGTCTTATGTAATCCCACTTCGAAGACCTGTCTCAAAATGATCTTGTTCCAAGCGACGTGGGAGTTCCAAGTATGTCTCAAGGAAACGGACACCTTCGTGGAAAGTCCACAGTGGGCTCAAGAAGACGATGCCCCGCGGTGCGCCATTACGCACCTTTACGCACGGCCATGTTTTACGCACACACACACATGTTTGCTTCAATGTTCCTTTCTTGTGAGACATCTAGCATGTTCTTGGTGAAATAATAAATAACGTAAATATGGTGAAGGTAGACAATAGGGTGTATGATTATCAAAGTTAGCGGGTTTATTTGCAATATGCATGCATACTATTATTTCTGTTTTGTAAACTGTGACAAGAGGATTTTAGACCTATCATTTCATCAACGTATCGTGTAGGCGAATTGGAAGTCGTTGTCTGGGAAATGCCGAATCGCATTCTAGTGTTTGGATTTAAGAAGCTTCTGACAGAGTACGTCACGCAGACGCACCTTCTTTAGTTCTGACAAACTCTCAAACATTCAGTTCTTCTTTGCGAGACAACCAAGACACAGCTTTACGGATAACTTCATTGCAAACAGTTTGTATTTGTATTCGTTTTTCGACAACTATATCAGAAATTTGACATCATGGAAGACGACATCTTTTCAGGTGAGAATGATGAAATTATTATTTTAATTAAGGTCTAAAAATTATATATTTTATTGAAAATATAAGTCTGAGTCGAAATGGAATATTGATTGATTGATTGATTGATTGTACTTTATTGTCCCCGAGGGGAAATTTGTCTTGGGCATGGTACTTTCATGCTTCAAGTGCAACAGTGACGATACATACAACATACAGTAGACAAAGTAAACAACAGGACAGCAACAAACATGGAGTGACATTGGCAGCAGTTTCCACCTGGACATGGCATCATTTGGTATAAATATATATATATATATATATCAGTGAAAGTCTATAATTAAGCAATGTCACACGAGAGGGAGTGTGTTATACTGAATATATACTAAAGCACGGCTGTGATTCGGTCGTAGGTACGAGGCCGCAGTTTATTTAAAAATAAACAAAAAATAGTTCCGCAACTGAACTTCAAATGGACTGTTGCCTAGTAACCTGAACACAAACATGTCGTCTAATTAACGGTCATTTAGTAGAACATCTGTGCGGCGGAGTGATACATATAGTTAAAAGTCCCAGTGCTGTTACTGTATATCGTAACTCATGAAATGCCTCTTGTCCAATCAAATTACTTGGTCGGAACTAACTGTTGTATAAAAGAAGCCAAGATCACTGTTCACTGTTTTTGTCATTACCTATCAACTTAAACATACCAAGTACATCAAGTAAAAAAAAAAGTTGTGAGAGTCATAAATGACAATACTAGTGTAGTTTTCAATGACTGAAGAATTCCAATGTTTGGTTTTTTTTGTGAGTAAAAAAATGCTGTACTTCTGCTGTAAATCTAATTTACAATGGTTTTCTTTTTAGAGTCATATAAGAGGGTGATGCAACTCAATTCCCTCAAAGAGCCTGACAGCGATAACATCGCTCAGTGCTATGCTGAAATACTGGGAGGGAAGAAGTTCTGTTCTAGTACCAGCCTGCTGCCTTCTGGCGAGCACCTCAAGCCAGCTTCAGTGGCTCAGGTCACCACCTCAATCCAGCCTGGAGCCTCAGGTGAGGCAGGCCTTGACAGCATGGTGTGGGAGCCCATGGTGAAAATGGTCCACCTTGGTGAGGACCTCAAGCCTGTGGTCGTGGTTGACACCAGCCTGCTCCAGGCAAGTGAGGACCTCAAGTGCAGCCAGCCTGCAGCCGACATAATGGAGGACGACATCTTTTCAGGTGAGAATGATGACATTATTATTTTAATTAAGGTCTAAAAATTATATATTTTATTGAAAATATAAGTCTGAGTCGAAATGGAATATCAGTGAAAGTCTATAATTAAGCAATGTCACACGAGAAGGGAGTGTGTTATACTGAATATCAGCACGGCTGTGATTCGGTCGTAGGTAGGCCTACGAGGCCGCAGGCCGAGTACCGAAGATGATCACAGCCGTGCTGATATTCAGTATAACAGCACGACTTCGAGTGTGATATTGCTTTTATACAACAGTTCTACAGCGCGATTTATTAGTTAACAGTAATAAGCGACAACAAATTATGATTTGTTTGTTTATTTAATCATAAAAATAAACAAAAAATAGTTCCGCAACTGAACTTCAAATGGACTGTTGCCTAGTAACCTGAACACAAACATGTCGTCTAATTAACAGTCATTTAGTAGAACATCTGTGCGGCGGAGTGATACATATAGTTAAAAGTCCCAGTGCTGTTACTGTATATCGTAACTCATGAAATGCCTCTTGTCCAATCAAATTACTTGGTCGGAACTAACTGTTGTATAAAAGAAGCCAAGATCACTGTTCACTGTTTTTGTCATTACCTATCAACTTAAACATAACAAGTACATCAAGTAAAAAAAAAAGTTGTGAGAGTCATAAATGACAATACTAGTGTAGTTTTTAATGACTGAAGAATTCCAATGTTTGTTTTTTTTTGTGAGTAAAAAAATGCTGTACTTCTGCTGTAAATCTAATTTACAATGGTTTTCTTTTTAGAGTCATATAAGAGGATGATGCTACTCAATTCCCTCAAAGAGCCTGTCAGCGAATACTTCCGTCAGTGCTATGCTGAAATACTGGGAGGAAAGAAGTATTTCTATGCCCCAGCAGTCTGTGAGGACTTCCTATACTGGATGGATGACTGTTCCCCCGCCTCACCCCCCACTCTGGATGACTGTTCCCCCGCCTCACCCCCCACTCTGGATGACTGTTCCCCAGCCTCACCCCCCACTCTGGATGACTGTTCCCCCGCCTCACCCCCCACTCTGGATGACTGTTCCCCAGCCTCACCCCCCACTCTGGATGACTGTTCCCCAGCCTCACCCCCCACTCTGGATGACTGTTCCCCAGCCTCACCCCCCACTCTGGATGACTGTTCCCCCGCCTCACCCCCCACTCTGGATGACTGTTCCCCAGCCTCACCCCCCACTCTGGATGACTGTTCCCCAGCCTCACCCCCCACTCTGGATGACTGTTCCCCCGCCTCACCCCCCACTCTGGATGACTGTTCCCCAGCCTCACCCCCCACTCTGGATGACTGTTCCCCAGCCTCACCCCCCACTCTGGATGACTGTTCCCCCGCCTCACCCCCCACTCTGGATGACTGTTCCCCAGCCTCACCCCCCACTCTGGATGACTGTTCCCCCGCCTCACCCCCCACTCTGGATGACTGTTCCCCAGCCTCACCCCCTACTCTGGATGACTGTTCCCCAGCCTCACCCCCCACTCTGGAGGCCAACCTGCTCACTGCTGGCGAGGCAGCCCTTGACAGCATGGTGTGGGAGACGAAGATGACCGTGGATTCTGCTGAGTTTCAACTCCTCCTAGCGATGGGAGAGGAGTATGAACAGTTCCGGTCTGGTACCAGCCTGCTGCCTTCTGGCGAGCACCTCAAGCCAGCTTCAGTGGCTCAGGTGACCACCTCCATCCAGCCTGGAGCCTCAGGTGAGGCAGGCCTTGACAGCATGGTGTGGGAGCCCATGGTGAAAATGGTCCACCTTGGTGAGGACCTCAAGCATGTGGTCGTGGTTGACACCAGCCTGCTCCAGGCAAGTGAGGACCTCAAGTGCAGCCAGCCTGCAGCCGACATAATGGAGGACGACATCTTTTCAGGTGAGAATGATGACATTATTATTTTAATTAAGGTCTAAAAATTATATATTTTATTGAAAATATAAGTCTGAGTCGAAATGGAATATCAGTGAAAGTCTATAATTAAGCAATGTCACACGAGAGGGAGTGTGTTATACTGAATATCAGCACGGCTGTGATTCGGTCGTAGGTAGGCCTACGAGGCCGCAGGCCGAGTACCGAAGATGATCACAGCTGTGCTGATATTCAGTATAACAGCACGACTTCGAGTGTGATATTGCTTTTATACAACAGTTCTACAGCGCGATTTATTAGTTAACAGTAATAAGCGACAACAGATTATGATTCGTTTGTTTATTTAATCATAAAAATAAACAAAAAATAGTTCCGCAACTGAACTTCAAATGGACTGTTGCCTAGTAACCTGAACACAAACATGTCGTCTAATTAATGGTCATTTAGTAGAACATCTGTGCGGCGGAGTGATACATATAGTTAAAAGTCCCAGTGCTGTTACTGTATATCGTAACTCATGAAATGCCTCTTGTCCAATCAAATTACTTGGTCGGAACTAACTGTTGTATAAAAGAAGCCAAGATCACTGTTCACTGTTTTTGTCATTACCTATCAACTTAAACATACCAAGTACATCAAGTAAAAAAAAAAGTTGTGAGAGTCATAAATGACAATACTAGTGTAGTTTTTAATGACTGAAGAATTCCAATATTTGGGTTTTTTTGTGAGTAAAAAAATGCTGTACTTCTGCTGTAAATCTAATTTACAATGGTTTTCTTTTTAGAGTCATATAAGAGGGTGATGCAACTCAATTCCCTCAAAGAGCCTGACAGCGATAACATCGCTCAGTGCTATGCTGAAATACTGGGAGGGAAGAAGTTCTGTTCTAGTACCAGCCTGCTGCCTTCTGGCGAGCACCTCAAGCCAGCTTCAGTGGCTCAGGTCACCACCTCAATCCAGCCTGGAGCCTCAGGTGAGGCAGGCCTTGACAGCATGGTGTGGGAGCCCATGGTGAAAATGGTCCACCTTGGTGAGGACCTCAAGCTTGTGGTCGTGGTTGACACCAGCCTGCTCCAGGCAAGTGAGGACCTCAAGTGCAGCCAGCCTGCAGCCGACATAATGGAGGACGACATCTTTTCAGGTGAGAATGATGACATTATTATTTTAATTAAGGTCTAAAAATTATATATTTTATTGAAAATATAAGTCTGAGTCGAAATGGAATATCAGTGAAAGTCTATAATTAAGCAATGTCACACGAGAGGGAGTGTGTTATACTGAATATCAGCACGGCTGTGATTCGGTCGTAGGTAGGCCTACGAGGCCGCAGGCCGAGTACCGAAGATGATCACAGCCGTGCTGATATTCAGTATAACAGCACGACTTCGAGTGTGATATTGCTTTTATACAACAGTTCTACAGCGCGATTTATTAGTTAACAGTAATAAGCGACAACAGATTATGATTAGTTTGTTTATTTAATCATAAAAATAAACAAAAAATAGTTCCGCAACTGAACTTCAAATGGACTGTTGCCTAGTAACCTGAACACAAACATGTCGTCTAATTAACAGTAATTTAGTAGAACATCTGTGCGGCGGAGTGATACATATAGTTAAAAGTCCCAGTGCTGTTACTGTATATCGTAACTCATGAAATGCCTCTTGTCCAATCAAATTACTTGGTCGGAACTAACTGTTGTATAAAAGAAGCCAAGATC
Source organism: Nansenia antarctica (assembly GCF_963989245.1). Taxonomy (NCBI): domain Eukaryota; kingdom Metazoa; phylum Chordata; class Actinopteri; order Argentiniformes; family Microstomatidae; genus Nansenia; species Nansenia antarctica. Next base: position 47,076,089 of record NC_137676.1, read on the forward strand.
ACTGTTCACTGTTTTTGTCATTACCTATCAACTTAAACATAACAAGTACATCAAGTAAAAAAAAAAGTTGTGAGAGTCATAAATGACAATACTAGTGTAGTTTTTAATGACTGAAGAATTCCAATGTTTGGTTTTTTTTGTGAGTAAAAAAATGCTGTACTTCTGCTGTAAATCTAATTTACAATGGTTTTCTTTTTAGAGTCATATAAGAGAATGATGCTACTCAATTCCCTCAAAGAGCCTGACGAATACAGCGAATACATCCGTCAGTGCTATGCTGAAATACTGGGAGGAAAGAAGTATTTCTATGCCCCAGCAGTCTGTGAGGACTTCCTATACTGGATGGATGACTGTTCCCCCGCCTCACCCCCCACTCTGGATGACTGTTCCCCCGCCTCACCCCCCACTCTGGATGACTGTTCCCCAGCCTCACCCCCCACTCTGGATGACTGTTCCCCCGCCTCACCCCCCACTCTGGATGACTGTTCCCCAGCCTCACCCCCCACTCTGGATGACTGTTCCCCAGCCTCACCCCCCACTCTGGATGACTGTTCCCCAGCCTCACCCCCCACTCTGGATGACTGTTCCCCAGCCTCACCCCCCACTCTGGATGACTGTTCCCCCGCCTCACCCCCCACTCTGGATGACTGTTCCCCAGCCTCACCCCCCACTCTGGATGACTGTTCCCCAGCCTCACCCCCTACTCTGGATGACTGTTCCCCCGCCTCACCCCCCACTCTGGATGACTGTTCCCCCGCCTCACCCCCCACTCTGGATGACTGTTCCCCCGCCTCACCCCCCACTCTGGATGACTGTTCCCCCGCCTCACCCCCCACTCTGGATGACTGTTCCCCCGCCTCACCCCCCACTCTGGATGACTGTTCCCCCGCCTCACCCCCCACTCTGGATGACTGTTCCCCAGCCTCACCCCCCACTCTGGATGACTGTTCCCCCGCCTCACCCCCCACTCTGGATGACTGTTCCCCCGCCTCACCCCCCACTCTGGATGACTGTTCCCCAGCCTCACCCCCCACTCTGGATGACTGTTCCCCCGCCTCACCCCCCACTCTGGATGACTGTTCCCCAGCCTCACCCCCCACTCTGGATGACTGTTCCCCCGCCTCACCCCCCACTCTGGATGACTGTTCCCCAGCCTCACCCCCTACTCTGGATGACTGTTCCCCAGCCTCACCCCCCACTCTGGAGGCCAACCTGCTCACTGCTGGCCAGGCAGCCCTTGACAGCATGGTGTGGGAGACGAAGATGACCGTGGATTCTGCTGAGTTTCAACTCCTCCTAGCGATGGGAGAGGAGTATGAACAGTTCCGGTCTGGTACCAGCCTGCTGCCTTCTGGCGAGCACCTCAAGCCAGCTTCAGTGGCTCAGGTGACCACCTCCATCCAGCCTGGAGCCTCAGGTGAGGCAGGCCTTGACAGCATGGTGTGGGAGCCCATGGTGAAAATGGTCCACCTTGGTGAGGACCTCAAGCATGTGGTCGTGGTTGACACCAGCCTGCTCCAGGCAAGTGAGGACCTCAAGTGCAGCCAGCCTGCAGCCGACATAATGGAGGACGACATCTTTTCAGGTGAGAATGATGACATTATTATTTTAATTAAGGTCTAAAAATTATATATTTTATTGAAAATATAAGTCTGAGTCGAAATGGAATATCAGTGAAAGTCTATAATTAAGCAATGTCACACGAGAGGGAGTGTGTTATACTGAATATCAGCACGGCTGTGATTCGGTCGTAGGTAGGCCTACGAGGCCGCAGGCCGAGTACCGAAGATGATCACAGCCGTGCTGATATTCAGTATAACAGCACGACTTCGAGTGTGATATTGCTTTTATACAACAGTTCTACAGCGCGATTTATTAGTTAACAGTAATAAGCGACAACAGATTATGATTAGTTTGTTTATTTAATCATAAAAATAAACAAAAAATAGTTCCGCAACTGAACTTCAAATGGACTGTTGCCTAGTAACCTGAACACAAACATGTCGTCTAATTAACGGTCATTTAGTAGAACATCTGTGCGGCGGAGTGATACATATAGTTAAAAGTCCCAGTGCTGTTACTGTATATCGTAACTCATGAAATGCCTCTTGTCCAATCAAATTACTTGGTCGGAACTAACTGTTGTATAAAAGAAGCCAAGATCACTGTTCACTGTTTTTGTCATTACCTATCGACTTAAACATACCAAGTACATCAAGTAAAAAAAAAATTGTGAGAGTCATAAATGACAATACTAGTGTAGTTTTTAATGACTGAAGAATTCCAATGTTTGGGTTTTTTTGTGAGTAAAAAAATGCTGTACTTCTGCTGTAAATCTAATTTACAATGGTTTTCTTTTTAGAGTCATATAAGAGGGTGATGCAACTCAATTCCCTCAAAGAGCCTGACAGCGATAACATCGCTCAGTGCTATGCTGAAATACTGGGAGGGAAGAAGTTCTGTTCTAGTACCAGCCTGCTGCCTTCTGGCGAGCACCTCAAGCCAGCTTCAGTGGCTCAGGTCACCACCTCAATCCAGCCTGGAGCCTCAGGTGAGGCAGGCCTTGACAGCATGGTGTGGGAGCCCATGGTGAAAATGGTCCACCCTGGTGAGGACCTCAAGCCTGTGGTTGTGGTTGACACCAGCCTGCTCCAGGCAAGTGAGGACCTCAAGTGCAGCCAGCCTGCAGCCGACATAATGGAGGACGACATCTTTTCAGGTGAGAATGATGACATTATTATTTTAATTAAGGTCTAAAAATTATATATTTTATTGAAAATATAAGTCTGAGTCGAAATGGAATATCAGTGAAAGTCTATAATTAAGCAATGTCACACGAGAGGGAGTGTGTTATACTGAATATCAGCACGGCTGTGATTCGGTCGTAGGTAGGCCTACGAGGCCGCAGGCCGAGTACCGAAGATGATCACAGCCGTGCTGATATTCAGTATAACAGCACGACCTCGAGTGTGATATTGCTTTTATACAACAGTTCTACAGCGCGATTTATTAGTTAACAGTAATAAGCGACAACAGATTATGATTCGTTTGTTTATTTAATCATAAAAATAAACAAAAAATAGTTCCGCAACTGAACTTCAAATGGACTGTTGCCTAGTAACCTGAACACAAACATGTCGTCTAATTAACGGTCATTTAGTAGAACATCTGTGCGGCGGAGTGATACATATAGTTAAAAGTCCCAGTGCTGTTACTGTATATCGTAACTCATGAAATGCCTCTTGTCCAATCAAATTACTTGGTCGGAACTAACTGTTGTATAAAAGAAGCCAAGATCAATGTTCACTGTTTTTTTGTCATTACCTATCAACTTAAACATACCAAGTACATCAAGTCCCAAAAAAAGTTGTGAGAGTCATAAATGACAATACTAGTGTAGTTTTTAATGACTGAAGAATTCCAATGTTTGGGGTTTTTTGTGAGTAAAAAAATGCTGTACTTCTGCTGTAAATCTAATTTACAATGGTTTTCTTTTTAGAGTCATATAAGAGGATGATGCTACTCAATTCCCTCAAAGAGCCTGACAGCGAATACACCCGTCAGTGCTATGCTGAAATACTGGGAGGAAAGAAGTATTTCTATGCCCCAGCAGTCTGTGAGGACTTCCTATACTGGATGGATGACTGTTCCCCCGCCTCACCCCCCACTCTGGATGACTGTTCCCCCGCCTCACCCCCCACTCTGGATGACTGTTCCCCAGCCTCACCCCCCACTCTGGATGACTGTTCCCCAGCCTCACCCCCCACTCTGGATGACTGTTCCCCAGCCTCACCCCCCACTCTGGATGACTGTTTCCCCGCCTCACCCCCCACTCTGGATGACTGTTCCCCCGCCTCACCCCCCACTCTGGATGACTGTTCCCCCGCCTCACCCCCCACTCTGGATGACTGTTCCCCAGCCTCACCCCCCACTCTGGATGACTGTTCCCCCGCCTCACCCCCCACTCTGGATGACTGTTCCCCCGCCTCACCCCCCACTCTGGATGACTGTTCCCCCGCCTCACCCCCCACTCTGGATGACTGTTCCCCCGCCTCACCCCCCACTCTGGATGACTGTTCCCCCGCCTCACCCGCCACTCTGGATGACTGTTCCCCCGCCTCACCCCCCACTCTGGATGACTGTTCCCCCGCCTCACCCCCCACTCTGGATGACTGTTCCCCAGCCTCACCCCCCACTCTGGATGACTGTTCCCCAGCCTCACCCCCCACTCTGGATGACTGTTCCCCCGCCTCACCCCCCACTCTGGATGACTGTTCCCCCACCTCACCCCCCACTCTGGATGACTGTTCCCCAGCCTCACCGCCCACTCTGGATGACTGTTCCCCAGCCTCACCCCCCACTCTGGATGACTGTTCCCCAGCCTCACCCCCTACTCTGGATGACTGTTCCCCCGCCTCACCCCCCACTCTGGAGGCCAACCTGCTCACTGCTGGCCAGGCAGCCCTTGACAGCATGGTGTGGGAGACGAAGATGACCATGGATTCTGCTGAGTTTCAACTCCTCCTAGCGATGGGAGAGGAGTATGAACAGTTCCGGTCTGGTACCAGCCTGCTGCCTTCTGGCGAGCACCTCAAGCCAGCTTCAGTGGCTCAGGTGACCACCTCCATCCAGCCTGGAGCCTCAGGTGAGGCAGGCCTTGACAGCATGGTGTGGGAGCCCATGGTGAAAATGGTCCACCCTGGTGAGGACCTTGTCAAGCCTGTGGTCGTGGTTGACACCAGCCTGCTCCAGGCAAGTGAGGACCTCAAGTGCAGCCAGCCTGCAGCCAGTCTGCTTCAGCCTAACCAGGACCTCAAGTCTGCTGCAGTTTTTGACACCACCCTGGTCAAGCCTACTAAGACGAAAGGGAGAAAGAGAGGAGGTGGATGCTTCTGTGGCCTCTGGAGTGCCATTCGAAGAGGTCGAGGAAAAGACAAATCTGTAAGCAGTACTCCTACTGTCCCTCTCTGTTACACTGTTGTACTGTTTATTGTCATTGTAGATCTTTATTCAAACTCATTACTCATCTTTATTTGTTATATGGATCAATAGTTAGTTTCAGGATTTTTTGTTCATTGAATTGTTCATTTCAATTCACATTGAAAAATGTGAATGCAATGACCTCAGTATTCACTGTAAAAAAAACAACTTGGGTGGTAACAACTAGTTGTAAAAAGATAGCAGAAATACCCAGTGTGTTTATAGCTTTTTTGTAAAGGTGTTTTATTTTATTTTTCACCCTTTTTTCAGGCTAAGGTCATGGCTGACAAGACAGAGGAATGTATCCAGACCTCATATCACATATCACATATCTCATATCACAGCCCCGGGGCCGAGCTGCCGATCTGGTGAACTGTGCAAACCTCTCACGGTTGCAGGCATCTACTGTGATGCTTTTGTTTGGTTTATTTTTCCCACCCAACACCTATCCTTTACCCCCAACACCCATCCTTTACCCCCAACACCCCAACCTGTCTCTGCCCCACCACAATTCATGTATTCTTTTACTCCATTTATATAGTTATATATTTTATATAAATAAAATGTTTTCATTGCATTTGAAGTTTTGTTTGTTTTTCATTAAGAAATCAGTAAGCATATGCACACAGTTATATTTTTAGGATGAACAGACATTTTTATACAGTTAATTCTACGTGCGTTCTAAAGCACTAATTGGCCAGTTATTTGATCTTCAAACCCATTCCCTCATGACTAGGTCAGTGTGTCCTTTATCAGAATAGCTTGTGAAAACATAACTGAGTCCCATGACTTGGGATTTGATTAACAAGTTAAAATACAGTATAGAAGAATAGACTTATCATTAATCATTAGTTATGAAAGTATAAAATCAGTACAGGAAAATAGAATATCATAACAGCAGGTGTAAAATGGTTGTTAGCACATAGGTAAAAATAAGTAATTTACAGGCGGTTTGAATCATAATACTTTCTTTTAGTCAGGAGCTTTTCTTCTTCATGTCGCTCAAAAACAGAACCTCTCTTTTGGCTTTGCGTGACCTTCTCATTTTTCTCAACTGACCTCAGTCACATATTATTTAAATGACCACATAGTACATGATTTATCACTTCTAGTTATTTTAATACAAATTCCCAACACTAACTATGATTGGAAATGAAGTAGTATCCAGTTGTGGAATCATATTTATCACTACTTTGGCTAATGTGATGTAGTCAACTCCGTAACATTAGCGGAGCAAACCAAAAGTACAAAGTGAGAAACTACTCGCTGTGATTGGTTAACTTGTTCCACGTGAAAACGTCTTGTGTCAGACAAACGTACATCGATAAAAGGAATCGATAACCTTGGAGGCGTACAATTCCAATGCATTGAACAATTTGATTCCTCGATTTCCATCCCTAGAAACACTACATAGTAAAACTAATCTAGTGTAAAGTATTCTAACACAGATATTTCTGTTTATACTTTTTCAATTGACATATTTAGAAAGGAAATCTAATCTAAATCTAATTTAGGAAAGAAGTCTTACTGATGAGGCTGCCCAGGTAGGTGAAATCTTCCACAAACTCAAGTTCCAACACAAATTCCTTGTTTTTCTTTGGATACTGGGGTTTTGCAATGTCCAGTTTCTTCTGTCGCTGGCCTTGTGGGTCTGACTTCTTCAACCTGAGCTTGATGGTGGCAGTGATTAGGTAGTGGTCGCTATAGGCATCTGCACCCCGGTATGCTCGAACAGCTATGAGTTATGAGAAGTATGTTGTCTTGGGGTACCTTTGAAACCACCATTTGTAGGTGTTTGTACCAATCCTCTTTGACCTCTACTTCAGCCTCATTGGTTGGTGCATAGCACTGTAAGATGGTGCTGATTTTTTCCTGAACTTTGAGTTGAGGCACTTACTGGTTCCCATTCCAGCAAGGTTTTGGCTTTCTCCTTTTAGATTATGATGGCTATGCCATGTGTGTGGGTATTCTCATGGCCTGAATGGAGGATGACAGATCCATCATGCAGCACTTGACATCCAGAGCTAGTCCAGTGACTTTCACTTATCCCCAGGATGTCCAGGTGGTACCTCTTCATCTCACTGAGAACTGTTTTGGAGGTCTCATACATGGTTCGGACATTCCATGCTCCAAGGCAGGTCTTCGTTTTAGGCCCTAGTAGTAGTAGTAGTTTGGGTGGCTGCGGTCTACTATGGGCCTGATGTCAATAGGTTTTCTCAATTTAGTTTCTGTAATGGTAGTTTGTTTTTACGGGTTGGCATTGTTAGCGTCACACCCAACCCCCAACCTGGAAGGCCAGTGTGCTGACTTTCGTTGGGACGAGTACAGGAAGAAGTTCCCCTCCAACTACATGGCCAAGAGTGACCAGTCAGGCAATGAGGGCATGACCAATGATTATGATGTGAGTTCTCGAACAAGGGCTGAGTGCTCAACCAGGATTCTGAATCTCCAGAATATCATTATCCAACATTTAACAACTGTATTTTGTGACTTACATTGTTTAGGCCTATGAAACAGTACATGTTTTGCTTGAATTTATTGTACATTAAGCATTGAGCATGGAGGATTGAAAAGGGTTCATGCTTGTTTGTCGGCGGCTGTGGCGCAGGAGGTAGAGTCGCTGTCTAATGATCACAAAGTTGGCAGATCAGCGGTTCGAGCCCCGGCTGGCCACATGTCGAAGTGTCCTTGGGCAAGACACTGAACCCCAAAATTGCTCCCAGTGAGTGGGCCAGCGTCTTGCAAGGCAGCTTGCCGCCATTGGTATGTGAATGGGTGAATGAGAGGCCATTATAAAGCACTTTGGAGCAGCAAAAAAGGCGCTATATACGTAAGTGCAGTCCATTTACCATTTGTTTGTTTGTGGAAAGTTGACTGTTCCAATAGTCTTCTGAAGTGATGCCTTTGCTCCTGTGCCTCCCTCCAGTTGGCTTACTATGGTGTGATCTCCATTGGCACTCCCCCCCAGTCCTTCAAAGTTATTTTTGACACCGGCTCTTCCAACCTGTGGGTGCCCTCTGTCTACTGCTCCAGCCAGGCTTGCCGTGAGTATGGTTGTCTGATAGGGCTTTCACACCGGCAGTTCCGAACGCCGGTTCGCGTTCGGAAACCTCCGAACGTTGGCGCTGTCTGGCGAACGATACACTGGTATGAACGCGGGCTTGTTCGCCAGACAGCGCCAACGTTCTGAGGTTTCCCTATGATTGGAGCACCCTGAGGTGTACAGTGTACTAGGAGTTGGTTCTCCATTTTCAAAAACACTACAATATAATGAATGTACTGTATATTTACAGCTAAATGTACATCATTGTCTTCCCCCACAGTGCACACTGGTGATATCCTTTTAAATACTAAATACTAACATTCACATCATACAGTTGAAAAGAGCATATCTACTGTACCTGATCTGTATGAAATGTTTTTATGTTTTGTAGAGAACCATCAGAAGTTCAACCCTGAGGAATCCAGCACCTTCCAATGGTCCGGCAAGTCTTTGGATATTCAGTATGGAACTGGCAGCATGACTGGAATACTGGCCTATGATACTGTTGAGGTACTGTAATCCAACCAAAGCATTGCATTTAGCAGCATTGTGACACATTGTATTATAAATAAGTTAATTGGTAACTAAGTTGTATTGTTGTTGAGGAAACCACAATTTAAATAAAACTTGATTGATTAACTGACTGATGGTACAGGTGGGTGGGATCACAGTGCAACAGCAGATCTTTGGCCTTAGTGAGTCGGAGGCTCCTTTTATGGCCAACATGGTGGCTGATGGGATCCTGGGTCTGGCCTTCCCCTCCATAGCCTCTTCCCAGGCGACGCCCGTCTTTGACAACATGATGAGCCAAGGACTGGTCTCTCAGAACCTCTTTTCTGTCTACCTGAGCAGGTAATAATAATAATAATAATTCATTGGATTTATATAGCGCTTTTCCGAGGCTCAAAGACGCTGACAATATAGGGGACATGGAAAACACAGGCTAGGGGCACACAGGCTAGGGGTAAACACAGGTGGGGGGCAGGTGAGATGGCCGGGAGTCCAGGGCAAAACGACAGGAGCAGCAGGAGGGCGAAACCAAGCTGAAGATGAGACCAGAGTACAGGTGGGAGCAGGTCAGTGGATAGGCTGGGAGCGACCAGCAGTTGGTGGGCAGCCGTGTAAGCATGGCAGTGAACCAGAGCGACAGCGCGGTGCCGCCGTTGCCGTTGTCATCTGTATTGCCAGCCTGGGACCGAACCCGCGCGGCCGGCCAGCCTAGCCGTGCCATGCCAGCGACCAAATCCCGCAGTAGTGAGTGAAGGTTGGGAAGGACTGACACTCACCTGCGGAGATGGCAACCCCCAAACCGGGGAGGGAGTGGTGGCTACCTCCCGGGACGAGGGTAGTAGCACAGCACGGCCAGGCTAGCGATGTCTGAGAGCCGCGCGCAGCAGGTCGGTCGGCAACACAGAGCCGTGGGACAGGAACGATGAGGCGGTGAATACTGTAGTCTGATAGTGGAGGCGGTGAATACTGTAGTCCGGTAGTGGAGGCGGTGAATACTGTAGTCCGGTAGTGGAGGCGGTGAATACTGTAGTCCGGTAGTGGAGGCAGTGAGAGGCGGGAGATGGCGGGGGGGAAAGCAGCGGAGGTCGGCGAAAAAATCAAACAAAACAAAGTGAAAAAATACTTGGAAAAGAAAACAAGAAAAATAAAAAGCAGAGACCTCCGGGGGAAGACGGGCACACAAAACAAGGTAGACGCCGAAAACAAGAAACCATAGACACTTTAGGACAGGACACAAAAAGACAGGACAGGGAAACAGAAGCGGCAGTCACAACGCGGACGCCAGCGTGCTCTGAACCTGGAAACGCAGCTACGGAAAACGCAACAGGACAGTTATCTCCCCAGGTAGTGGCTCATTCGTGAGGTAGCTACACTAACATGGATTGGTTGGGGGATGGGGGAGACTGACAGAACTCTAAGAATAAATATTATATACAAGTCAAATATAAACATATACTTTTTGTAAATAGAAGGCCTCACCTTGTACCCGTATAGTAGTAACTGTATAATACATAGTATTTGTGTTGTGGTTCTTTGCTTTACATTATTTACCTGTACTGGTAAGTGACTGACCTTGGTTTGACCTCCTCCCTTAGAAACAGTGCTGAGGGCAGTGTGGTGAGCTTTGGTGAAATTGAGAGTGACTACTTCTCTGGACAGCTTAGCTGGATCCCTCTCTCCTCTGAAACCTACTGGCAGATCCGCATAGACAGGTACTCGACACACATGATTACATTATAATAAATATTGTTTA
>NC_137676.1:47091374-47183874 GCF_963989245.1 Nansenia antarctica
ATTGCTGGGACTAGATTTATTTGTAGCATTGCAGATGTGCATTGAGGGTAACAAAATTATTACTGTTAGCTCTGCTAGCTCTCCTACTGTGCTCCGAGCACCTACTGTACAGAGTACCACTCCACAGACCGAACCAGAGGTTCTAGTACAGGAGTTAGGGTGTGCAAAAGGTTTTATGCACAAAATACAGGTTAAACCAGATGCTGTGCCAGTACAGCAGAAACTGAGGAGGCTTCCGTTCTCAGTGAGGCAGGCTGTGACCGATGAGCTCGCAGATCTACAGGAAAAAGGCGTTATAGAACGTATAGACGCATCTCCATGGGTTTCCCCTATAGTGGTGACCCAGAGAAAGGGGGGAGGAAAGCCTCGCCTGTGTGTTGACCTCAGAGAACCTAATAAGGCAATCATCAGTGACTGTCATCCCTTACCGCACATGGATGAACTGTTCGCTGAGCTCCGTGGAGCCACAGTCTTTTCTACTATAGACTTAGCCTCTGCTTATCACCAGTTGCCATTGCATCCAGATAGCCGTGATTTAACTGCGTTTATCACGCATGAGGGTCTCTTTCGTTTCTGCCGAGTGCCATTTGGCCTCGCTTCTGCTCCTTCAGCTTTTCAGAAAATGATGTCGACTGTACTGACAGGCCTGCCAGGCGTACAGGCCTACCTGGATGATGTGATTTGCTACGGCATCACACAGCAGGATCACGATGTCAGCCTACGGAGAGTGCTACATGCTCTAAGTGAAGTGGGACTTAAGCTGAACATGCACAAGTGTAAGTTCAACCAGAAAGCTCTGCGCTTCCTGGGCCACACTGTGTCCAAAGATGGTCTTCATCCTGACCAAGACGGGGTCAGTGCTGTGGCGAACGCGCCTGCCCCGCACGACACATCCTCCCTGCGGTCCTTCCTAGGACTTGCATCGTGGTATAGTAAATTCATACCTGACTTCTCTACTGTGGTGGAACCGCTACGTGCTACACTCAGGGAATCTACTGACACTAAGTTTGAATGGACAGCGGATGCAGAGTCCAGTTTTACTGAGGTTAAGAGACTGATTACTGAGAGTCCTACCTTAGCATTATATGATCCTGAGTTACCTACTTATGTCACTACCGATGCTTCTAACTATGGATTGGGGGCTGTAATGAGCCAGATTCACCCAGACAATACAGAGAGAACCATAGCTTTTGCGTCCAGGACACTTTCTCCTGCAGAGAGAAAGTACTCTACCGTCGAGCGTGAGGCGCTGGCATGCGTGTGGGCGGTGGAAAGGTGGAGAACCTACCTGTGGGGACATCGTTTTGTCCTACGCACAGACCACCAAGCGTTGACAACCCTACTCACTTCCAGGGGTACGGGTCGCGCAGGTCTGAGAATAGCGAGATGGTCTGCACGTCTACTATGCTTTACTTATGATGTCACTTACCATCCAGGGAAACGTAATGTGACTGCTGACTGCTTGTCCAGACTCCCTCTGCCTTCGACAGGAGAGGTGGAGTTTGTCTCTACTGTAACTACAGAGGCGGTTATTAGCTTCTTGACTACAGTGTTTAGTCGTGAAGGTAACCCTTCCTTCCTGGTCTCTGACAACGGATGTCAGTTTACCTCCCATGCTTTAGCAAGCTTTCTGGGAGAGAGAGAGATAAAGCACCTGCGTTCCAGTGTTTATTATCTAAGAGCCAACGGGGCTATTGAGAGATTTAATCGAGTTCTCAAAGAGTGTATTCAGACGGCTGAGAGAATGCACAAGCCATGGAAACATGCAGTAACAGAGTTCTTACTGAACTATCGCGCTACGCCGCATGCTACTACAGGAGCTACTCCCTTTGAGTTGCTGAGGAACAGAAAGATGCGTACAAAACTAAATGTCCTCCCGGTCTCACACCAAATTAAGTCACATGAGAAAGTGCAGGAGACAGTGAGACGCAAGCAACAGGAGAGTAAGGAGTACACAGACAGAATGAGGGGAGCGAAAGTGCCCATGTTCCAAGTGAATGACACCGTACGTGTCCGCAGACCGGAGCATGTAAAAAAGGGATCATCAAGATTCACAGAACCGCTGACAGTAGTTAGTAAAGCAGGACAGAATACATACCTGCTCAGTGATGGTCGAAAATGGAATGCATCCAAGCTTACACGCTTCCCCAAGGATGCTCTGTCTGGCACCAGTGGTGAAAAGGAGATTGAGCTAGAGGAGTTCATGGTGCCCGAGACAGAGAATGTGTTTAATGAACCAGGTCCAAGAAGGAACCTTAGAGTCAGAAACCCACCTAGGTGGCTGGTAGACTTTGTGCCGTAGAGAACGTACTAAAAGGGTAGGATAGAACACGGTTCTAACTTAGTACAGAAAGGTCCTACAATGCAATGACAAAAGTGAATGTTCATTTCATGTTTCACTGTCATAAACTGTTTATTGTTGTTATTCATTCTGCTGATTCATTCATTTTCATTTCCTTAGTTTTCATTTTATTTCAATTGTACTGACACCAGTCTACAGAATATTGCATTCTTTGAGTACTGTAATTCCTTTAAGAAAGGGGGAAATGTTGTGTCCTGTTTATACCGCCAGTGGGCGCTAGTATGTTAGTGATGTATGCAGTGACGGAAGTGATGTATGCACTGACGGATGTTGAGAAGAAGGTTGAATAAACGTGCGAAGTGAAGAGCAGCTGCGTGTCTCCCGGTCTCATTCTTGCCTAACTACTTTCTTACTACAGAATACCACAAACTGTCACACTTTTATTCAGAAAATTCACCCCGTCTGTGTTACGAAGCACTTACTTCAAACTTTCGGACATGTTTGTTACATAACCAGTCGTTCAGAAGGCTCTCAGTATTTCCCCTACAGTTGCCTTGGGGTGGGCGGGCCAGACCTCCACACACAGCTTCGTGCCGCGCTGGAGAATGGTTTTGGTTTTGCGCGAGTGTGCGCGTGCGACGCGAGAGAGTTTTTGCAGGGTGAAAGCTCTGCAGAAGAAAGTAAGCAAGTTGAAACGTTAGCAAATATAATTACTGTGTTCTGACAGAGAAAGTTGGTTCAAATTAGTCGTTATTATTGTGACTAGAAAGTGTCTGATTATAGTTTCATGGTGTGAATAATAGTGTCAAAGAACTAGCAAGCTAACTAGCTCAGAGGTGATGAGATGAGCTAGTCTGCTGCACACATGCCAGCTAAAGAGCTAACTGGATGCACTTTATTATTTTACTTAAAGTAGATATACAATCTTTCTTATTCTGCTAGAATTGGGCTTTATGGTAATACCATAATGGTATATTTACAGTACATGGACAGTGGATTGAAGCATTGGAACAAACCCTCACTCATTGGAAATGTCTGTTTTTTGTAGTTGGACATACGATTTTCTTACAGGTGAGAGAGTAAGTAAAGACAGTATCTGACTCTATTGCCCACAGCAACCCAATATTCAATTAGAATGATGTTATGATTTGATATGAATTCAATGTATACCTCTTATTAAATTATAAATACTCTGGTTGTTATATTTGCCTTTTGGTTGACAGCAAAAGAGGGAGAGAGGAGGATAGAGAGGGAGAGAAGGAGAGAGAGCGGGATGGTGTCGGCACACCAGAGAGACAGCAAGAACCAGGTGAGAAAGTGGACATGTAGTCAAGACCGCATAAGTAGCCTTGAGAACCGAGGTTCTCGAGCCTAACGGCCCTTAGGGGGCAGGAGCCTATCTCCTGTTTCTGTAGCGTGAGGCAGCTTGATGTACAAGTACAGTCCATGCCACCCCCCCCAAGGCAGCAAACACCGGTGTAGATGCTGTATGCATAAGTGAGTGTGGTGGTGCTTATGGGGTGTCGCTACGGGACAGGTGTCGCTCTGACTGGGAGGGCAAAATTACAGTATACCCACTAGAAAAAACTAGACTACACCACTGATTGTATCTTCTATGCTCTTTGTATGTTTCTATGCTCTTTGTATGTTTCTATGCTCTTTGTATGTGTCTTGGTGTAGGAGAAACGTGGGACGTGTTTCGGTACACGTTGACGTGTAGAAACTGTAGAGAGAAAATTGTAGAAATTGTAGAGAAAACTGGGGGGGTAGAGGTGATGAAGAGGTCTGTACAGGGGGGGTAGAGGGGATGAAGAGGTCTGTACAGGGGGGTAGAGGGGATGAAGAGGTCTGTACAGGGGATGAAGAGGTTTGTACAGTGGGTAGAGGGGATGACGGGGTCTGTAGAGGTGGGTAGAGGGGATGACGGGGTCTGTACAGGGGGGTAGAGGGGATGAAGAGGTCTGTACAGGGGGGTAGAGGGGATGAAGAGGTCTGTACAGGGGGGTGGAGGGGATGAAGAGGTCTGTACAGGGGGGTAGAGGGGATGAAGAGGTCTGTAGAGGAGGGTAGAGGGGATGGAGAGGTCTGTACAGGGGGGTAGAGGGGATGAAGAGGTCTGTACAGGGGGTAGAGGGGATGGAGAGGTCTGTAGAGGTGGGTAGAGGGGATGAAGAGGTCTGTAGAGGTGGGTAGAGGGGATGAAGAGGTCTGTACAGGGGGGTAGAGGGGATGAAGAGGTCTGTAGAGGTGGGTAGAGGGGATGAAGAGGTCTGTACAGGGGGGTAGAGGGGAGGAAGAGGTCTGTACAGGGGGGTAGAGGGGATGGCGAGGTCTGTACAGGGGGGTAGAGCTATTCTCATGCTAAAATCGACTATAAATCCAGATTTTAAAGTTGATATTCTTCCCCGTGGAGCATGCCCCCATAACCTGTGCCCCACCCAAAATGTTTAGCACCAGCCGCCACTGGTAGGCACCAGATGAATTGAAACAATGGGGGATTAGAGAATGTAGATGCCCAGCTGCAGGAGAAAACGAAATAATTTGTTCATGATCTGTGTCAAGCAGGGGTTTTCCTGCATAGAGAATTATGAGGCGGCCGTATCCAGCTCTCTACAAAACTCTGACGGTCGTATTTTCTACAAGCGTTGAACTCGGTGGATTTCTGTCATTTCTGACTGCAATTGCGGCATTGCGCCGACGTGGTGGCGGGGGCGCTGTTTCGCAAATAAGTTAGCTTTCGTTTTTGCTAGCGAAATAGCTGATAGCAGGGGCGGCGCTAGGGGGTGGCTACTGGGGCTCAAGCCCCGGATGTTTTCTGAAAAGCCCCGAATGTTTTACTTAAAAAAAAAAAAAAAAAAAAAAAAAAATCTCGTGAGT
Organism: Nansenia antarctica; assembly: GCF_963989245.1. Classification (NCBI taxonomy): domain Eukaryota; kingdom Metazoa; phylum Chordata; class Actinopteri; order Argentiniformes; family Microstomatidae; genus Nansenia; species Nansenia antarctica. The sequence goes on from NC_137676.1 coordinate 47,096,554, forward strand.
AACGTGCAGTACCGGAGTCCAACAGAGAGGCAGCAGCTGCGCGACATTAGCCTGCGTACTGGGTAGCCTACCCTGCCCTGAAGAAGAAGTGATCTCAATCAGTGCCTGACTTGCAAAATTGTAAGGATGGATATCCCAAAGTTGTTTCAACAAAACAAGCGCCTTGTTGCAGCAGCAGTATCAGCAGCTGACAACAATGACATCACCAGCAGTAATGACATAGATGATGTTTCAGGTTTGTGAATCTTATTAGAAAGGTGACTGACTCACTGACACTACTTTTCCGGTTTGCTAATGCTAGCTGGCTATCATAACATAACGTTATGTTATAATGAAAATGAAACATAGCAAGGTACTGTTACGGTACATGGTAAGAAATCAAACAAAGGATAATACTTATACAAATAAAGTGAATAACAGGCTGATAGTCTTTGATATCTGTACTCTGGTTGACTGAGTAACAAGTGAAAAAGAATGATGTAACGTTAATGTTACAGCTAGTAAACATGGAGTAACCACATTAAGTATGCCCTTATGGTAGTATGTATGTATACAGAACATGACTCAAATCTATCCTAAGATGTAACGCTAACTAACTAAGTTTGTTTAATGTCCCAGGGGGGATTTGATTTCACAGTACTATACACAGGCCAACAATACATGTAATATATCGTCATATAACACAGGACAAGACTCTAAATACAATATAAGTGGTGAGCACAGAGACTGCCCTGATATAATAACTATAGCCATCTCTTTTATCCACTTTTTTATCGTGATCTCGCTGTTTTTTTATATACCGTATATGGCTGGCTCAGTGTTGTTGTCTGTCCTTTATGTTGTGTTGTTATGTGTTGTTTTTAGTGGAGTGGCGTGGCAGAATGAATTTCCCCACGGGGATAAATAAAGTATCATTGAATTGAATTGAATTGATACATACTGTAACATAACTAGCCTCAGCCCATCAATTATGTAATTCTATACAAATATAAATGATGGTGACTGACAGGGGGAGCTACCAGTGGTGTAGTCTAGTTTTTTCTAGTGGGTATACTGTGATTTTGCCCTCCCAGTCAGAGCGACACCTGTCCCGTAGCGACACCCCATACGCACCACCACACTCACTTATGCATACAGTATGCATCTACACCAGTGTTTGCTGCCTTGGGGGGGGGGGGGGGGGGGGGGGGGGTGGCATGGACTGTACTTGTACATCAAGCTGCCTCACGCTACAGAAACAGGAGATAGGCTCCTGCCCCCTAAGGGCCGTTAGGCTCGAGAACCATCGGTTCTCAAGGCTACTTACGTGGTCTTGACTACATGTCCACTTTCTCACCTGGTTCTTGCTCTCTCTCTCTCTGGTGTGCCGACACCATCCTGCTCTCTCTCCTTCTCTCCCTCTCTATCCTCCTCTCTCCCTCTTTTGCTGTCACCCAAAAGGCAAATATAACAACCAGAGTATTTATAATTTAATAAGAGGTATACATTGAATTCATATAAAATCATAACATCATTCTAATTGAATATTGGGTTGCTGTGGGCAATAGAGTCAGATACTGTCTTTAATTACTCTCTCACCTGTAAGAAAATCGTATGTCCAACTACAAAAAACAGACATTTCCAATGAGTGAGGGTTTGTTCCAATGCTTCAATCCACTGTCCATGTACTGTAAATATGCCATTATGGTATTACCATAAAGCCCAATTCTAGCAGAATAAGAAAGATTGTATATCTACTTTAAGTAAAATAATAAAGTGCCTCCAGTTAGCTCTTTAGCTGGCATGTGTGCAGCAGACTAGCTCATCTAATCACCTCTGAGCTAGCTAGCTAGCTTGCTAGTTCTTTGACACTATTATTCACACCATGAAACTATAATCAGACACTTGAATGAATGAATGAATTAATTAATTAATGAATGAATGAATGAATCGTCTTTATTGTCATTGCTACAGTACAGGTACCAAACAACGAAATTTAGGAGGGGTGGCTCCCCTGGTGTTAGGAAAGGGGAAAAAACACTTTTAAAAAAATCACAAGAAGGGAAGGAGCTGGTTTACATAAATAAAGGCTATGTACACTATCCACTATACTATACTGTACAGATAGACGACTAGGGTTGTCATATTGCACAATAGTGTTATTGCACATTTATTTAAAGTGTCGCAGTTTGCAGGCTTGAAATGTACATATTTGTGCCTCAGCACTACACCTGATTTTTTCAGTCCAGCTGGCTGGCGAAATGAGGGAGTGCTTCGCCAACCAATCAGGTAGCGGTATTGCCCTGCCTCCCCCTACCATCCTAGGTTTCGCAAATTCGCGGCCCGCCCACCCCAAGGCTCTGTAGGGGAAATACTGAGACTAGCATTCTGAACGACTGGTTATGTGATAACAAACATGTCAGAAAGTTCGAAGTAAGTGCTTCGTAACACAGGTCTACGGGGTGAATTTTATGAATGAAAGTGAAAGTTCTGTCACAAAACGCCGTTACGTATCCTCGCGCATTTTCTAGTGGGTATACGCAAATCCTTGGCCTTTCCTAGTGGGTATTCGGCGTAGTCCTGCGTATCACGTAGACTACACCACTGGGAGCTACGTGTGCTGACCTCCCTCTGTGCCCAGAACCACCACAATTAGTTTGCTTCATTAAAGGGTGTGAATGTATATGTGTTCTCCAGTGCCTTTTGTCTGCTTTAAGGTGGTGGTAAGTTGAAGGTTGAAGGCAAAATTTTCATTTTTTGCACATTATATTCTCCCTCTGGGCTAAGCCCCGGATCTCCTACGATCCTAAATCCGCCCCTGGCTGATAGTATGTTGACTGCTCAAGGAGAATACATATTTGAAAGTACAGAATGCCTGAGAGCCTTATATTGCATTATATTACATTATATTTTGATCATCTGGTGCCTGAATATTGTGTTTTCCTTTACATAAATAATGACATTTCCACCATAAATTGATGCAGAAAGGTCACAAATTGGTGCATATCAATTCACCAGAATGGTAGAAATTAAGTGTTTGATGCTCGTTTAAGGACCCCCCAGACAGCCCTGCTTCATGGGTCCCCCCGTGTATGATGAGGGTCCTCCCTCATGTATCAGACTGTAAAACTGATTATATTTCATTGACATATCACTATAGGTATAAATTCCATCCAAATTCAACTGTTTTAGACTTTGTTTGCATCCACCAGTGCTCTCCTGCGCGCAATTGCTTTGCGCAACCGCCTCCATTTCACTCCGTTCCATATTATTTTATGTTAGAGACCGACCCAGGCCCCCCATCACAGAAAGGAAAAATGATGTGGCCCTCACAGAAAAAAGTTTGGGGACCCCTGCTCTAAGCTAATAATGTGGGTGTTTCAAATGAATGATTGAGAGTTGGAGGCATTGAAAATGTTTTTCAAAAGTATGGCACAGTGGATGTATATGAATCATGAGGGTGGTCAGCTAAACAGCTGATTTGTGGTTCCCTTTTCACTGCTGCATAGGAGGAAACAGTCAGATGCAGAGAGACAAACTTTGATCACAAGTTAACCAGCCTGAGAATGTGACTGAAGATGAAGATTGTTTTTTTCTTGCTTCTCTTGTTAGGTATGGTGAAAGGGTTTTGTGTCAAATCATACATCATTTTCAAGTTATAGGGTGTGAAATGTTGATGTTGTTTGTTATTTGTTTTCCAGATGTCCATCAGACAAACGGAGAGAGGACTGAAGTGTTTGGACAAGTTCTGCTGAGACTGTTTTTTCCTCCATTCTATAATAGTTATGAAAAGTACTGTTGTAAACTATATCCAGGGGGATGCTACAGGATTGTTAACAATAGAGGACATGTCTGTGAGCTGCTCAGGGGTAGAGTATCCATTGTAGAATACAATAGTTGGATTGAATTTAAGATATTGAATGTACAGAGCCTGGACACCGGATATTACAGATGTATTGTTCAAGGAACCCCAAATCACATCTACAAAGACTTTCATGTTGAAATAATTGGTAAGAACTTTTACAATGCCTATGAATCTCTCTATAATCACACACAACACATATTTGTAGATGTTATATCCAGGAAATGTGTTTGACAAGATTGTCTACTTGGACAAACAGCTTGAGATGTTGTGCAAAATGTCAATGTAGATACATCTGGTCGACGTAGCCACCCTCTACCTCCTCTCAAGTCAACTATCGAACCCTCCGTCTCCTCTTCAGACACCTCTGTGCCTATACTGTCCAAGGACCACAGTGACACTCCCAGGTACAGCTGGGAACTGTAGTTGAAAATACATTTCTATCATTGGGAAAGTGATTCATCATATTTGAGGAAATGGTGTAATATGTTTCAACATCCTTGTTATTTCTTCTCTGTTAGTGTTCCCTGGAGCTTTGGTGTACCACTAGCTGCAGGTCTATGCAGCACAATGCTGATTATGATCTGCTCTGTAATCATTTGTGTGGTTCTCTGTAAAGTCAAGGCAAAAAGTAAGCATTCAAAGATGTACAACCACACAATTTTCTTTTATTATAAATTAATGGAAGTGTTGTTCATATTTGATAGTAAGTCATTCAAATGACCTTTTGTAGACCTTTGGATTTTGGAAGTTGTTGCACTAGCATTGCTTGCTAGCTAAACTGTTGTCCTTTTTGTTTTCTTCAAAGACAAATGTGGAGCAATTCCATGTGACTCACCAGACCATGTCCTCTCTGTAAGTGCTAAACTTGGACTTTGCCTCAGTGTCTTTTTTTTGTGCCTGAGCATAACTTTATTAGGATGTTTTTTGATATGTCTTTTGCAGTGCACCCCTCAGGAAATGAACAGTGTTGTCTATACCACGGTGGACTTCAAGCCACAGGAGAAGCCCACACAGCTGTATGCTAACCTTAGGATGCACAGCCCCATAACCAGAGGCCCTGACACACACTGGACCAGAGAGCATGCTGGGACTGTGGAGTACTCCACACTGGCTATCAGCCAGTGAATTAGAATGTATGTTGATTCAAGTAGAACAAAGAAATAAAGCAATTTCATAAGTCCATTCACAGTGTTTCATGTTTTTTTTTTTATCATATTGATCTCATTGGTTTGTTTAGACTTCATAATAATTTTCTCACTTTCAACCAGCCTGCCCTATTCACAGGCTGTGAAAGCACCAGAGAGGGAACTTGTTCATCTGGTTATTTTATACTCTATCCACATGTCCTTATCAGTTTCCTCTGGATTAAAACCTCACTGAGAGTACCTGGCCCCAGCCCCACCATTTAGAGCTGGGCCGGATTATCCATAGACGGCATCAGCCAAATGATTAAGACGCGGACTAGACCTTTACAATATTTGTCATATTTTCTCTTTATATTATTTACTGAAAGAGATGCAGACAGGTATAAAATTAACCGTTAAAAGAATATAGTAAGATTTGCAATTGTATAAGTGAACTTCAGTTCAAGAATTTTGTGCGGGAAGATAAAAACTGTTCACCCGAGGAGATGCTGCAAATTCTGCAAAAATTGGCTACAGACTACTTTAAGCGTGTTCATTGCACTCAGGCTGTTCTTAACCCTGCCCGTTAACAACTGTGAGGGCGAGAGATCCTTCTCTCAACTTAAAAGGATGAAGAATGAACTATGAGAAGCGGCTGTCTGCACTCTATCTGCTGGCCATTGAATCCGAACTACTCAAGGGAATAGAATTTGATGATTTAATTAACGACTTTACATGTCAAGCAAAAAGATAAAGGTAAGGCTTATTTACCATCATTTCTGTTATTCTTATTATAATATGTGATTGTTACAGACTTGTATGTTTTTTATGTCCTGTGTCTGGTTTTGTTTTGCTTCTGTCTGTCTCCCCCTAGGTGAAGTGGTGTGCATGTGGTTGTTTTTACATCTATTAACAGTTGGTATAGGCAGGAGGTTGCACTCTCCCTCCCTAGTGTACTAAGTACATTTCTAGCCTACAAACTGCGACACTTCAAATGAATGTGCAATAACACTATGTGCAATATGACAACCCTAGTCGTCTATCTGTACAGTATAGTATAGTGGATAGTGTACATAGCCTTTATTTATGTAAACCAGCTCCTTCCCTTCTTGTGTTTTTTTTAAAGTTTTTTTTCTTTCCTAGCACCAGGGGAGCCACCCCTCCTACATTTCGTTGTTTGGTACCTGTACTATAGCAATGACAATAAAGACCATTCATTCATTCATTCATTCATTCATTCATTCATAGTGGCTAACATATCAGAGAGAGTGTAACAGTGACGCTATGGTCGATTTGATATTTGTGGAAGTGGAACGTTTTTCTCTTTTAACTGGTTGCTCAATGATGCTTGTAGCGTCTGGGGACTCTATACAATCAAAGATGTTAATTCCAAAGTGAATTCCAAAATTACACTAACTTAACTATTATCCTTGCATTAAGATGGACGCGATTCAACTTACTGAGTGATTTGTTGATGACATTTTTTCATTTTAGCAAACTTTCAATAACAACTGAAAATGTAGGTGTTCTACAACTTTTGACCGGTAGTGTATGTACTGTATGTATGTTTGAACATGTATGGCATTTGTAGGCCCATGTCTATCTATGGTGTCAGTTTTTTTGGTTGGATCATAATTTTTTTCTGTATGTGTGGTGAGCCTGTACATAAGCTATAAGTTCATGTAAATCTATGATCTTTATAGCCACTTTTCACTTTTTACATGTAAAGTGGGAGGAAGGGGTCACTTCAAGTGTGGTCACCCTAGGGTGCCAGACTGTTAATTCGGGCCTGATTTAGAGTTTCGCTCAATAATCTATTCTTAGCCTTTTCTTACATTACAGAAAGGTTCTACAAGAGGACGGTTCTACCTCAGAGAAAGAGCTTGAAAAGTCAACAAATACATCCAAATGGTTAGAAAAGACCATTAATTTGCAATGATGGTCGCTTTACTGTACTGTGACCACACAAAAAAGAAGGGAAAAAATACACAGACAATTATTTATTTTTGCAATGTTCAAATATATTTTATTCATAGGCAGTTATGCACATCTCTCCATCTTTGATCTTCTCCATCATTTCTCCATCTTTTTTTAGCCCGTACATATACAGTACATACTGTACATATACGCATTCAGACTTAATGTGTATTAATAAGAACATTTACATTTACATTTTTGGCATTTAGCAGACGCCTTATTCCAAAGCGACTTACAATCAATACATTTGAATACTAAACATGTGAATCAGCAGTCCACTATTCGTTGCAGGAAGAGTACTCTAGCTCGGGCCCGGGGCCACTGATAGAAGGAAAAACCTTCTCCCTATTATCGCCTTCTACTAAAACATATTTTATTTTTTATTTTATTTTTTTATTACTGGAGAAACTGAGAAACAGTACAAGGGGGGCAGTAGAAGTTCTTAGGGACACAGTAAAGGGGAAAGCGGGTGTCTTTAGGAGACGTAGTGGTGAGGGTCAGAAGATGTCTCAGGAGGAGCAGTTAAGATGTAACCTGAAGAGATGGGTCTTCAGTCTACGACGGAAGATGGGTAGTGACTCTGCCGTTCTGACAGCCGTGGGGAGCTCATTCCACCAGCGGGGAGCCAGTGTTGTGAAGAGACGTGATCGGGCAGCCCGACTGCTGTGTAGAGGAGGTGGGGCCAGTCGGCCAGCCGAGGTGGAGGAACGGAGTGAGCGGGCAGGGGTTTGGGGGGTTACCATTTCCTTCAGGTAGGCAGGGGCTGTCCCTTTAGCTGCCTGGTATGCAAGCACCAGGGTCTTGAATCTGATGCGAGCTGCTATCGGGAGCCAGTGCAGGGTGCGAAGGAGAGGGGTGACATGCGAGTATTTGGGGAGGTTGAATACCAGCCGGGCAGCAGCATTCTGGATGAGCTGCAGAGGTCTAATGGCTGAAGCGGGGAGCCCAGCCAGGAGTACATTGCAGTAATCCAGGCGGGAGATGACCAGTGCCTGGGTCAAGAGTTGCGCTGCCTCTCTGGTAAGGAATGGTCGTATCCTTCTGATGTTGTAGAGGAGGAATCTGCAGGAGCGAGCCGTTGCTGCAATGTTCTCCGCACAGGATAGTCGGTTATCCAGGATCACTCCAAGGTTCTTGGCTGTCAGGGAGGGGGTTACAGTAGAGTTCTCCACTGTGATGGAGAAGTCTTGGAGAGGGCAGGCTTTCCCGGGGATGAAGAGGAGCTCGGTCTTGTTAAGATTGAGCTTGAGATGGTGGTCAGCCATCCAAGTTGAAATGTCAGCGAGACATGCTGAGATACGGGTTGCCACGTGTACATCAGACGGGGGGAAGGACAGGAAGAGTTGAGTGTCGTCTGCGTAGCTGTGGTAGGAGAGCCCATGTGAAGAGATTACCGAGCCAAGAGACTTGGTGTAGAGGGAGAAGAGTAGGGGCCCTAGGACGGAACCCTGGGGAACTCCAGTGGAGAGGGTTCGTGGAGAAGATAGCGATTCTCTCCAGGTCACCTGGTAGGAGCGGCCCGCCAGGTAGGAAGAAAACCAGGAGTGTGCGGTGCCAGAGATGCCCAGGTCTGAGAGGATGGAGAGAAGGATCTGGTGATTGACTGTGTCGAAGGCAGCAGACAGGTCAAGGAGAATGAGAACAGAGGAGAGGGAGGAAGCTTGGGCAGAGTGGAGGGCTTCCGTGACAGCAAGGAGCGCAGTCTCAGTGGAATGCCCAGCCTTGAAGCCGGATTGGTGGGGGTCTAAGTGATCCATCTTCCGGAGATAGTCAGTCAGTTGTTTAGATGCCGCGCGTTCAAGGGTTTTGGAAGGGAAGGAGAGAAGGGATACCGGTCTGTAATTGTGGACAGATGATGGGTCAAGGGTAGGTTTCTTGAGGAGAGGCTTGACTCTGGCTATTTTGAAGGCCGCTGGGACAGATCCAGTGGATAGGGAGGAGTTGTCTTTTAATGTCACTGAACAATATTCCCAGCCATCTACCAAATGATGTAACATTTTCATTAATTCTGTTGAATTAATTGTTTACCATCTGTAACATGATGTAACAGGTAACATAACAAATTATTCATGAATTACTTTTAAATAACCTTGTGTTATATTTTGTCTGTCAACAAGGCTCTTGGTCTTTCTAGACATTTAATATGAACATATCTGTGAGAAAGCTAATAAGGTTAGCCAAATATATACTGTACTCAAAAGCTACTTTACATTAGTATTATTTCTACATTTCATATCACTCTTTTGATAATACATATCTTATATAAATATACTTTTTTCTATCTGTTGGATTTTGTTATCAAATAACTAACTGTTGGTAAGATTAATAAAAGAACTGAACATGACTGTGCATATTGAGTGATAGCAGATCGTGAATGTAAACATATGAAACGGTTTTCCGGTTTCATCTCAAATCAGAAGTTGATACTTCTATATTAAGCTACTTTTCACTTTACTTTTATTTTCATCATTAGCTTGATGATGATAATGATAATCATATAATAACAATAATAACTAGAGAGGTACAATTTCTGTGGAAATTGTTAAGCGTGCTTGCCCCGAAACCCTTATCGGGGTATTTAAGCCAAGAAGTTAAAACACTATCCCTTGATATTGAATGTGGAAGTTAAAAGATTAACATTTTGAAGTGTAACATATCTGTGTATTGTTAAATCTGTAGAAATGGCAAACATGTTTTGTGTTTTTCATGGGGTGCCCAAGATAGGGTCCTGGCATGCACCCTAGCGTCTCCTGGGGTGGCCCGGCACGTCCCACTGCCCAGTGTGGCTCAACTGGGGAGGAGAGGAGAGGGAAAGGGTTAGGGTAGGGTTAAGTGGTAGTGTGGGGGGATAGGCAATCCCACAGTTCACTGGACACTTCCAGCTAGTCTATACAGTAGGGTTAGCCTTTAATCTCCAAATGATAGAAAAACAAAATCCAAATCTTCAACTCAAGTAACTTAATAAACAAAAGAAATAGAACTGAGCGGCAGTTCAGAACTGAGTTGCTGCAACCAAGGAATACGAGAAACAAATGTTACACTGAACAAACATGTAAACGCAACACTTTTGTTTTTGCTCCAATTTCTTGAGTTGAAATCAAAGACCTAAGACTTTTTCTATGTACATGTTTTTTATGGCCTATTTCTCTCAAATTGTGTTCACAAATGTGTTTAAATCTGTGTTAGTGAGCACTTCTCCTTCGCCGTCTGCACCCTCCCAAGTTCCCAACAGGTCTTCCAATCACAGCCACCAGCACTCATATCCGGACAGCGCCCTTGACAGTCGGTCGTCACAGCACTCGGCATTCACCCAGCTGTCGGTCAGAGGAATGCCACAACTAGCACCACGTGTGTACAGGGGAGGAGTAGCAGAGGAAAAACTCACGTTTCTACAGACAGGGGGGGGGGAACATAATGAAGATAAGATAATAGGTTCGTGGGTGAGGAGTGTGTTAACTAAAGGTGGCAGAAGAGACAGTGTTAAAAAAAGGACACACACATGATCTTCGGAGATGTCTTCATCAGGCAGTTCTACACCGTCTTTGGCAGACAGAACAACATGGTGGGTCTGGCCCAGGCAGTGTGATCAGAACCAGACCTCAACAGAGCTCAAATATCCCTAACATTAAGTCCTAATAGATAATAGTTCTAACAGAAAGTTCTATAATAATATAGTCATCTGTTGGTTGACATCGGCCGGCAACTCGTATTTCCTCTAGAGATTGCTACCACCACCCTAAGGCCTGATTTGGAAATCAGAGGCCAGAGCATGCGCTTAACCATCAAAGCTGCGTCGGAGGCAGCAGAGAGAAGTAGCCAGTGGCTGTGGATGAAGAGGCAAGGTAACAGGCCAGGGGCCTCATTCATAGAACGTGCTTAGATCAAATTTTTATCTTACCCGTGTCGTACGTAGAAAACCACGTCAACGTAGTGATTTATACAATTTCAACGTGAGTCAATTTGATCGTGGAAACGATCGTAGCTCGACGTCGAGTATTCAACTTGCTTACGCACATTACCTACTGGTTATGCGGAGTTATTACAGGCATGTGAGCCGCACTGGAAAAACGTTGCCTACTGTAATTCATGCGAAGTTTAAGTGGCTCGTAATAAAATTAACGATGTTGTTACCAGCCGAGAAAATGGGTTAAATTCAAGATTTAAAGGGAACTAATGTTTATGATTGTATTTCAGTCTTTCTTTATATCCCTCCGGAGCTGTCTATCTCTCTTCAACATGCCTATGCCTTGCCCGGCCACGCGCTAAATGATACTGGATTTCGAGTTGAGTCGGGATGAGGGGGAATGGCACCCCCCCTGAAATAAAAACAGGCCAAATCATCCCCCTTCTAAAACTGCCATCCCCCCTTTCCATCCCTTATGTCATTTTATCAATGAACGTGGTATTACTGCCCTCTCCCGCTTCCAGACGCACGCCTACCCTATAATATAGTATTAACGCCCTGTGATAGCGGCTCAAATAGCGGCTGAATGAAGCCAAGTGCTATAATATAATATAATACAGACAGTATATAATATTGTCAGTATTGTCTGTCTGTATTATATTATATTATAGCACTTGGCTTCATTCAGCCGCTATAATTGAGCCTCTATCACAGGGCGTTAATACAAACCTCATTCACCTGCGTTCAATTCCAAGTATGTTTGGTATTTATAGAAGGAAGCACGTACGCAACTTTAAACCATCTCAGCCCGTTTTATAAATAATGCTTACGTCCGTTTAGAAAAATGTGCTTACGTGAAAGTCAAAGATGACGTTCAAGTACTTTTTTATGAATGAGGCCCCTGGTTGTCTGTGTCTGTATCTCTTTAAAAGCTAAATAGGAGATGAGTCCAGTCCAGGGGCCTCATTCATAACGGGTGCTTAGATCAAATTTTGATCTTACCCGTGTCCACCGCTGGACTGGCCATACAATCTTTCTGCCCGCTGGCAGATGGGCCGCGCTAGTTTTGGGCCGGTCGGGCCGCCTTGGCCACCCCCCCCCCCCCCACAAAAAAAAAAAAAAAAAAAAAAACTAGCGTGGCCCAAAATAGCGCGGCATCAACTAGCGCTGAATCAAGCGGCGGCCCCCGTTTATACTAACACATGGGCTGGCCCAATCACACACCTGCTGTCCATCGGCCCCCAGATAAGATAGTGAAAGGGGGTGCCCAGAAAATTAGGGAGAAAAAAAGTAAGAAGCTAGCAGAGGATGCCTCAAAATGTCAGAAACTGACAGATATGTTCTCTGCATCGACTGTGGGGGCTAGGCCTACTACAGCTGCGGCTGCCACAGCAAAATCTTTACCGCTAACTAACGTTAGCACTGATGTGCCGTTAGCAATTGAGGAGGAGACAGAGGACACAGCTAGAGAGGTAAGCAATGTTGTTACTTGGTTTTACAAAAGCAAAGTTATGTTAGTCGCTTGCATTGGCCAGATTAAGGGAGCAGCAGCAGAGAATGTCTTATGACTTATGCTAACCCGTACAGGCAGCATGATTGCATTGCGCTTCACCAGGACTTGGCTGGAATTCATGCACACACAGTGATCTCTCTCGTGGTGTAACGTTAGTGCTGCTTGGCTGTGGACTCTATAGCTAACGTTAGATGGGGGTGTTCTGCATTTTGTGACTTTCTATTTTGTTGCTAGCTAGCAAGTTGAGGTATCACTGTCACTGACATGAATGCAATACCAACAATGGGTGTTAATAATACTTTTTATTTGAAAATAAAAATATTTTTAAAAAAATCTACACTAGCCTAGTTCAGAACTAATGAATGCTTTTTATTGCATGGAGAAATAAAACTCATGCAGTCTGCAACCCAATAATGTTGTCTTGCAACCTTCCATTTGAAATGACTGGGCTTCTGGTGTAACATAATGCAATCATGCAGCCTGTGTGTACATGTAAATGAGAACTTTGCTGATTTTGACAACCAGTTAGTTTACTTCTCTGTCCATGTCTTGTTGAACCAGGTTGAGCTGCTGCTGCCCTCCCCAGAAAAGCAGAGTGTCAGGGAAAGAGAGGAAAAGGAGAGAGAAAAAGATGAAACAGAGGAAACAGAGTGCCACGTTCAGGACTTCAATTACTTTGCCTGTCCTGAGCCTTCCATGCTAGATCACTTTTTAGATTACCACCCTCAGCAGAGAACCAAAAATACAGCGGCACAAAAGTATTTCACATGTGCAGATGGCACCAGTAGGAAGTGGCTCACATATTGCGAAGAACAGCATACATTGTTTTGTTTTGTCTGTATGGCATTTGGCAATAGCACTGACCCCAGAACATTTATTACTGGAATGACAGGATGGAGACGTGCGCAACAGAATGTGGAGGAGCATGAAAAGAGTGCTACACACCGAAAGTGTGCTGAAGCCTATTTTCTAATAAGTAGAAAAGGAGATATCCAGAGCAAGTTTGCTGGCAGTCAGATGTCTGCTCATAGGCAGCAAGTTTTGGAGTGTGTTGTGGATGTGGTGAAGGTGATAGGCAAGAGGGGCTTGAGCTACATAGGGGTTTTTACAAATGGTATATTCAACAGACTGCCAGCATGTTGATCGGCGGTGTCGGACCGATTGTGTTGGGCCGGTCTGAGCCACATGGCAGGGCCTAATTTTTGTCCCAGTCCAGCCCTGCCCGTGTCGTACGTAGAAAACCACGTCAACGTAGTGATTTATACAATTTCAACGTGAGTCAATTTGATCGTGGAAACGATCGTAGCTCGACGTCGAGTATTCAACTTGCTTACGCACATTACCTACTGGTTATGCGGAGTTATTACAGGCATGTGAGCCGCACTGCCTAGTGTAATTCATGCAAGTGGCTCGTAATAAAATTAACGATGTTGTTATCAGCCGAGAAAATGAGTTTAATTCAAGATTTAAAAGGAACTGATGTTTCTGATTGTATTTCAGTCTTCCTTTATATCCCTCCGGAGCTGTCTATCTCCCCTTCAACATGCCTAGTGCGTTCCACAACGGACCTTGCCCGGCCAAGCTCTAAATTATACTGGATTTTCTCCGGTGTCAGGGAGTGAACAGCCATATAAGAATAAGACCACCTGATAAGAATAAGACCATTATATTATTACAGTATAAGCAGCACTCGAGTTGAGGGGGGATGGCATCCCCCCTGAAATAAAAACTGTCAAAATCACCCCCCTCTTTCCATACTTAATGTCATTTTATCAATGAACGTGGTATTACTGCTATTTCAAGGTGCGAGGGGGCACGCACACATGCAATGACAGTTACTGACACTGAAGTCACTGGCGAGGGGATGCTAAAATTGTCCTCTTATAAAATCCACCACCTCCCCTGATTTTCTTTTACAACTTGAGTAGAGTATAAGCATGTGCCTGTGTGCCCCTGGTTAGTTGTCATGATCAAACGTTACAAATGCAACTTAGAAGAAGCCACCCTTCTCTGCCCTCTCCCACTTCCAGACGAACGCCTACCCTATATTATAGCACTTGTCTTAATTCAGCCGCTATAATTCAGCCTCTATCACAGGGTGTTAATACAAACCTCATTCACCTGCGTTCATTTTTACCTGCGTTGGTATTTATAGAAGGAAGCACGTACGCAACTTTAAACCATCTCAGCCCGTTTTATAAATAATGCTTACGTCCGTTTAGAAAACTGTGCTTACGTGAAAGTCAAAGATGACGTTCAAGTACTTCTTTATGAATGAGGCCCCAGGGGATCCTTGATAATTGGCCAATCAACTCCAGCAGTGGCCAATCAACTCCAGCCAATCAACACCAGCCAATCATCTCCAAACCAGCCAATCATCAGAGGCCACACCATACAAAAGACCCTGAGAGAAAAATAGCAGCAGCTGTGTGATCCAATCACACAGTTCCCACCATTTTGTTGTATACCATGCGGGTGGATACTTTGTTAGAGAGCATTTTGTTATAGTTTGGTGGATACTTGTTAGAGATCCTTTTGGTTTAGTTTGTTAGTTGTGTTCTGTGTTTAGTGATACTGTGTTAGATATCTTTTTGTGTTAGATATCTTTTTGTTAGTTGATACTTTGTTTAGTTATGATTTAGTTGATACTTTGTGTTTTGTATTCAATAGTCACTTTATACTTTAAGGATTTGTTATTAGTGACTTTGGTTTATTGTTTTAAGAACCATCCTCGGGATGTGTTTATTGTTTGTTTTGTTTTGAGGCATTTGTTTGTAGTTCCAATTCTGTTTTTATCCTTACTATAAGACTTTTAAATTGTCTTGGCCTAATAACTATCTTTATATTACTTACCAACTGTAATTTTGTTACCTCTTCTTCACCCTAGAGAACTAGATCGTAACAACATCTGATAACAACACACGTCCGACGGTGTGACCACAGCATCAGACTACAAGTTGAATGTCATAGGAATGTCATATCAAACATGCAAAACACACTCAATACACCTCCTATAACTAAATATACATGCCACTGAATGATTTTGAAGTATTTAAACATACAAATGAGAAAATGACTGAAGAATGAATAATTATACAGTATATATACACATTCAGACTTAATGTGTATTAATAAGTGTGAGTGTGTCTGTGTGTTTGTGCTATCCTTGCAGGTACTGGAGGTGTACGTGGCAGCACCTGGGCTTTGTGTGACTGTGTTCCTTAAAGTCTCTTTTAGAGCCCAGTTGAAGTGTGCTCTACGCCCTGAGACAACTTGTTTTTTTGGTTGACATTTGGCCTTTGTTATTGTACCATACAACATTACAGGTGTGAGCTATCAGCGGTGATTGCGTGATTCTCTAGTTTTTTTGTGGAGTTTCCCTGTGTAGGATTAGCAACGTGGTCCGTTTGGACTCGTTGGTTTGTTTGTTATTTTTGTGTGGTGTGCGGTCAAGGGACACATCCGTAGCTGTCAGTTGAGTAACCAGCTTGCTGGGGGACCTAACCGGGCTGCTGGTTTGAGTGTTTAAATAGTCCACTGCTAATCCGCATGAAGACTAGGGGCCAGTGAGGTAGATTAGTTTGGGATAGGCAAACTAGGTAGAGGGGAACTTTTTTATGCACTAGACGATATTGGCAACACTGTCTGTTGGTTCTGTTGTTTGTTTTTGTGCTCTGTGGAACAGACTTGGTTTTCGCTGTGGGTTTACATCCAGGTCATGGCTTTGTTTTGGTTTGGTAATGCCTGACTCTGAGTTTTACTGATAGTCAAATCATTATAGCAGAGATAGATTGCTGCTCCATGTGAGCAGTTTTTGGATCGTTGCAACACAGATCAGCTTTTGAAAATTGCAGACAAGTATGAACTTGATCTAAGCTGTCTTAGTGGGAAACGTAAAGGCTATGGTTACACTGCTGTTGGTTGAGAAAGATGTGTTAGCTGCGAGAGGGACCGGGTCAGTCACTGGCTGCACAGTCATTTATAGTTCCGTCAGGTAACTTAAGCTTTGAGCAGCAAAAATAATTGCTTTAAGACAAAGGTAAACAGGAGTTGGAATTGAAAAAGCGTGGAGGGGAGGCAGTGTTAAAGGCGTATGAGTTAGTCCCAGAAGCATATCGCCAGCGTTTTAGAACGTAGGAGAAAAGGGTTAATCAGAGTTTGCGAGGGGGCTGACTGGCTCAGGTGTGAACGGCGAAAATGCCTGGTCGGCACAGCTTGGGATTCCATGGAAATGACAGGGAACTATGTGTAAAAGAGGCTTTATACTGGATTTCCTCCGGTGTCTGAGGGTTCACAAAGGGAGTGAGCAGCCATGTTTTCAATGTCACCTGATAAGAATAAGACCATTATATTATTACAGTATAAGCATTTGCCTGGTTAGTTGCTTGTCATGATCAAACGTTACAAATGCAATTTACCGAGAAGCCACCCTTCTCTGCCGTCTCCCGCTCACTTGGCTTAATTCAGCCACTATAATTGAGCCGCTATCACAGGGCGTAAATACAAAGCTCATTCACCTGCATTCAATTTCAAGTATATTTGGTATTTATAGAAGGAAGTACATATGCAATTTTAAACAAGCGCAGCCCGTTTTATAAATAATGCTTACGTCCGTTTAGAAAAATGTGCTTACGTGCAAGTCAAAGATGACATTCGAGTACTTTTTTTAATTAATGAGGCCCCTGGGCTTTGTCTGACTGTGTTCCTTTAAGGCTCTCTTCGGAGCCCAGTTGAAGTGTGCTCTCCGCCCTGAGACACCTTTGTTTTTTGATTGACGTTTGACCTTTGTTATTGCACCATACAATATCACACCTACACACTCATGCACTCACCTACACTACTAACTTTACTGATTACACACACTCTATATCTTTCTTTATGTTATTCTTTTTGGTTAATAAATAATTTCATAGTTTACTTGGTTGTGTGCGGTTCCCTCTTTTGTCATGACCATGCAGTCTGGTTTGTGACAATAAAAACATACATTTGTCTTTTAATGTCACTGAACAATATTCCCAGTCAGCTACCAACTTATGTAACATTTATTAATTCTATTGAATTATTTGTTTACCATTAGTGATGTAACATGTAACATAACAAATGATTCATGAATGACTTACCTTGTGTTATATTTAGTCTGTCAACAAGGCTCTAGATCTTTCCAAGCATTTAATATGAACATATCTGTGAGAAAGCTAATCATATTAGGCAAATACATACTTTTCCCAAATGTTACTTGACATTAGTATTATTTCGACATTTCATATCACTTTTTTGATAATACATATCGTATATACAGTAGGCTACCAGTCATTCAATTGAATGGGGATGATAGGGTTGAATTTAAGGTCCTCCTCCTTATATACAAAGCCCTTAATGGGCGAGGCCCAAAGTACATGGCTAATTCCCATGCCAATTATGTACCCTCAAGAACACTAAGATCATTTATCGCAGGTTTATTAGAGGTTCCCAGCAACAGTCAGAAGAAGATCGGGAGCGCAGCCTTTGCCAACTATGCCCCAAAGCTTTGGAACACATTACCTTTAGAGATCAGGGAAGCCAGCTCACTAAATATCTTTAGATAAAAACGCACTTCTTCAATATAGCCTTCAACTAGCTTATCTGCACCTTCCTACTGCTCATTTGCCAGCTACTGCACTTTAAATGTTTTATCAACTAGCCCTTTTTTTCAAATGTATTTTCTTGTATTTTCTTTCCCTTTTCTTTTTACTGTTTCCCCCTGCTCTTATATTCACGTACAGACTGACTAGTTGAAAGAGGTGTGCAAAAGAAAGCAACTGTAATGTTGATACTGACTGAGTAGTTGGATTTTTGGTGCAAGGTCTAGCAGAGACTGAGAATGTATACAGAGACTGAGAACGTACACAGAGACTGAGAACGTACACAGAGACTGAGAACGTATACAGAGACTGAGAACGTACACAGAGACTGAGACAGACCTTTTCCAAAAACTGATGTTTGTGGTGCTGGTGGAAAGCCAGTGGGAAGTACAGAAAGACTGTGTAAGGTAGGGAAATTAAAGGGATATGGAAAGTTAGATCTTTACCTTTTCTTTTTACTGCTTTCCCCTTCTTTTATATTCATTCTATGCATGTATATGTTTTTAGATATGTTTTTTATTCACTTTATGTTCTTATGCATGTTGTAAAGCACTTTGAGCTGCATTTCTTGTATGAAAGGTGCTATATAAATAAAGCTTTACTTACTAACTTACTGTATGTATAAGTTTTTTATCAGTTAGATTTTGTTATCAAATAACTCCATGAGCTTGTCTTTCCTTCTGGAAAGTGTTGATAAGGTTAAAGAAAATAACTGAACATGACTGTGCCTAATGAGTGATAGCAGATGTGAATGTCAACATATTAAAGGGTGTTCCGCTTTCAGCTCAATTCAGAAGTTGATACTTCTATATTAAGCTACTTTTCACTTTACTTTTTTTTCATCATTAGCTGGATTCTGATATTCAATCAATGTTCTATTCATGATACTAATGATAATAATATGAATATACTGTAGGGGACACACTACATAGTAAAACTAATCTAGTGTAGATTTTTCTTACACAGTTATTTCTGTTAATACTTTTTCGATTTACATATTTAGAAAGGTTCTATTTTTACAATGAGGACAAAAAGTGTAAAGTAAAAAAAAGAGTATTATAAACTCTTACTTGTTTTGGCAATGTCATTAACATTACTTAAAGGGATATTTATTATTAGATCATGTTTTATATTTCTTATCATACATCTATGAGCGACTCATTTTTTTATCTAAAGCGACTTACAATTAGAGATTACAGGCACAGTCTTCCTGGAGTAAATTAGAGCTAAGTGCCTTGCTGAAGGGCACACTAGTGGTGGTGTTCCCAGGGGGTATTTGAACTCATAACGTTCTGATGAGTCAGTCCAACTCACCGTCCACTAGGTCCCCACTATTCCACTACGGCATTTTGTTGTATGCATTTCGTTTCGTTGGTACTTGTACTCGAAACTAAAATTGAATCTAATCTACTCCCTATTCTTATCTGAAGTTATGGTGTGATAACGGAGGGCATGCAGAGTTCAGTTGTATATAAGGATCTGAGTCTGCTAGTCCAGCCTCACTTTCAGTCCAAGAACAGAATCTGAGCAACCATGATGAAGTGGGCTGTTGTCCTTTGTGCCCTGATGGGCCTCTCCGAGTGCGTTGTCAGGTGAGTTCCAGCCTTCTTCTTCCTCTTCCTCTCTAGCACTGCCAATGAGATACACCGTTGGTCTGATTTTCTTGTGTTTCAGGATCTCTCTGGTCAAGGGAAAGACTCCCAGGGAGTATCTGCAGGAGAAGGGCCTGTGGGACGAGTACAGGAAGAAGTTCCCCTCCAACTACATGGCCAAGTTTGACCAGTCAGGCAATGAGGGCATGACCAATGATTATGATGTGAGTTCTCGAACAAGGGCTGAGTGCTCAACCAGGATTCTGAATCTCCAGAATATCATTATCCAACATTTAACAACTGTATTTTGTGACTTACATTGTTTAGGCTTATGAAACAGAGTACCGGTACATGTTTTGCTTAAATTCAATTTACTTTACATTGAGCATAAGCATGGGGCATTGAAAAGGGTTCATGCTTCTTTGTGTGTGGAAAGTTGACTGTTCCAATAGTCTTCTGAAGTGATGTCTTTGCTCCTGTGTTTCCCTCCAGATGGCTTACTATGGTGTGATCTCCATTGGCACTCCCCCCCAGTCCTTCAAAGTTATTTTTGACACTGGCTCTTCCAACCTGTGGGTGCCCTCTGTCTACTGCAGCTCCAGCGAGGCTTGTCGTGAGTAGGGTTGTCTGATTGGAGCACCCTGGGGTGTACAGTGTACTAGGACCGAGTTGAACTCCTGAACATTATTAAAAAACGACATTGTTTAAAGTAGGGGTAGGCCTACTAACATTCACATCATACAGTTGAAAAGAGCATATCTACTGTACCTGATCTGTATGAAATGTTTTTATGTTTCGTAGAGAACCATCAGAAGTTCAACCCTAAGACATCCAGCACCTTCCAATGGAGCGCCACGTCTTTGACTATTCAGTATGGAACTGGCAGCATGACTGGACAACTGGGCTATGATACTGTTGAGGTACTGTAATGCAACCAAAGCATTGCATTTAGAAGCATTGTGACACATTGTATTATAAAGCTCATTGGTAACTTGGTATTACCACCTGTTATTTGGTCTGATTCAGACTGTTCCGATTCATAATATGTTGCACTTGATGATTGTGTTCATACTGCAATATTGACAGAGCAAACAATCTTTAGGTCGCTTGCTAACAGTTTTATGATAAGTCAGAGTTTTCTTCGCCGATCATACATCCATGCCGACATTTAATTACCATCATAGCACTAGCAGCCACCGTACTTGCCATTGCGCATGTCAGATCGCAAACAGCCTTCTGTTCTCAGTATGTCCTTATGAGTCGTTATGTTGTTACAATAAATACTGTTCACTTTATAAAGCATTCCCTCCGTATGGTCATTCAACACCAGTGATCGACCCATAATCAAAAATGGAGCATCAGAGGAGTTTGCGGATATAAGTGTTGATTGCTCTTCTCTGGTTCAGTTTGAGCAAACATCAAGACTACGCCTAGAGAATACCGCTCCCTTTCTCATTTGTCCACATGCTGCATTATTACTCAACAAGTTGTCACGGCCATACATTTAATAATTAATCCAAAGTACATGAAAACACCTTCTGTAGAAGTTTAGATTAATAACACAAGGCTTTCCTGATAAATTGAGATTTCCCCAAGTAGTTGATGCTATTGATGGAACCCACATCAGAGCTCCACCTGACACACCAGCAGATTACTTTAATAGAAAAGGTTATTATTCCATTATTACAAGCTGTGGTGGACCACAAGCTTAAGTTTTGGGACATAAATGCGACAGTGCAAGGTACAGCAATTGAGTTGTTTCGGTTTGTGGATAATGTGCGTCCTCACTGCAAACAAATCCATGGAGCGATTGTATGCGGGCCGAGACCACCCTCTCTAGGCGGACTCAGTCCGGTTGATTTGTTCCGGAGCAGAGTGCGATTGCTGTGTTCACATATGCCCAGACGAACCGAATTCAGACCAACAAGCTATCCTAAGTTGTATTGTTGTTGAGGAAATCACAATTTAAATAAAACTTGATTGATTAACTGACTGATCGCTGGCTTCCGTGTGATTACAGGTGGGTGGGATCACAGTGACAAAGCAGATCTTTGGCCTTAGTGAGTCGGAGGCTCCCTTCATGGCCACCATGGTGGCTGATGGGATCCTGGGTCTGGCCTTCCCCTCCATATCCGCTTCCAAGGCCACGCCCGTCTTCGACAACATGATAAGCCAAGGACTGGTCAATCAGAGCCTCTTCTCTGTTTACCTGAGCGGGTAGCTACACTAACATGGATGGGTGTGGGGGTGGGGGAGACTGACATAAGAAGAGATATTATGAGTGATTATTAAGTGAATAACTGACCATGGTTTGACCTCCTCCCTTTCTTAAAAACAGTGGCGAGGGCAGTGTGGTGAGCTTCGGTGAAATTGAGGACAATTACTTCTCTGGAGAGCTCACCTGGATCCCTCTCTCCTCCGAAACCTACTGGCAGATCAGCATGGACAGGTACTCGATACACATGATTACACTATAAATTATATGTCCAAATGTCTTTGAGACAACATCCATAATCGCATCATATACCAAATCCTGCGGTGCGTTCACTCATCTACTATTTTGTCATTACAGTGTTATCATCAATGGCAACACAGTGGCTTGCACCGGCGGCTGCCAGGCCATTATTGACACTGGCACCTCCGTTATCGTCGGCCCATCGACTGACATCAGCAACATGAACTCCTGGTTGGGAGCCTATAGCAACCAATATGGAGAGGTAAGTTAAACAATGTGTTTAATTGTCTATTGCCAACTCTGATTTATCCACAGGAATGTCTAACATGTCATATTCCTTAAACAGACCGTTGTCAGCTGTCAAAACATCCAGAGAATGCCTGAAGTGACCTTTACCCTCAACAATCATGCTTTCACCATCCCTGCATCTGCCTACGTCTTACAGCAGGTGAGTCCAATTAGTTGGCATACATAGGTTACATTACATACAGCCCACCCAGCCAATGCCAGAAGCAACATTTAATTGAAATCTCTTGAAGTAGAAGTGGAATTCAGTAAAATCCTCTGCTCTGTCTTTCTAGTCCCCCAACAGCTGCTCCCCTGGCTTCAGCAGCGGTGGCGGTGGCCAGCTGTGGATCTTGGGAGATGTCTTCATTAGGCAGTTCTACACCGTCTTTGACAGAGAGAACAACATGGTGGGTCTGGCCCAGTTAGCGTAAGCAGAACCAGACCTCCACGGAGCTCAAATATCCCTAACATTAAGTCCTCTAATGGAGAGCAGAATGTTTTATTTGATGCAATCAAACTAATGTTGGTTTAAATGAGATGAAGATGGAGAAAGTATGATGTAGAGATGTGCATAACTGCCCATGAATAAAATATATTTGAACATTGTAAAAAATATTTTGGTTTGTGTATTTTACTGTTTTGGGTCCTCAATGTATCTGAGATCTCATGTAGTGTGGTCACAGTACAGTAAAACGATCATCTTTGCTTGCTGCCTTTAAGGGCAGAGGCAATAGAAATCACTTGTATTGTTTAATGGTCTTTTCTAACAGACCAGTTCTTTTTTTATCTGAACAGGCACCAACATTAGGATGTATCTTCTGACTTTTCAAGCTCTTTCTCTGAGGTAGAACTGTCCGCTTGGAGGTGGAACCTTTCTGTAATGTAAGAAAAGGCTAAGAATAGATTATTGAGGTGGGGGGCTGGGGCCAGGTACTCTCAGTGATGTTTTAATCCAGAGGAAGCTGATAAGGACATGTGGAGTGTCAGATAACCAGATGAACAAGTTCCCTCTCTGGTGCTTTCACAGCCTGTGAATAGGGCAGGCTGGTTGAAAGTGAGACTAAAATCCGGGAGGAAATTATTATGAAGTCTAAACAAACCAGTTTTTTATCAATATGATCAAAATAACATGAAACACTGTAAATTCCCTTTTTTGGGGGGGCTTTATTTCATTGTTCTACTTGAATCAAAATACATTCTAATTCACTGGCTGATAAACAGTGTGAAGTACTCCACAGTCCCAGCATGCTCTCTGGTCCAGTGTGTGTCACTGAGGCAAAGTCCAAGTTTAGCACTTAGAGACAGGATATGGTCTGGTGAGTCACATGGAATTGCTCCCAAAATTACGTTGTGGTTAAGCTAAGAAATGCAAGTGCAACAATGAAAAAATCCAAAGGTCTACAAAAGGTCATTTGAATTACTATCAAATATGAACAACAAGAAATTGTGTGGTTGTACAATTTACTTTTTGCCTTGACTTTACATAGAACCACAACAATGATTACAGAGCAGATAATAATCAGTATTGTGCTGCATAGACCTGCAAAGGATGTTGAAACACCATTTCCTCAAATATGATGAATCACTTAATAGACATGTATTTTCAACCACAGTTCCCAGCTGTACCTGGGAGTGTCACTGTGGTCCTTGGACAGTATAGGCACAGAGGTGTCTGAAGAGCTGACGGAGGGTTTGATAGTTGACTTGAGAGGAGGTAGAGGGTGGCTACGTCGACCAGATGTATCTACATTGACATTTTTTTTGCATCTTGAGATTAAGTTCGTTCAAGTGCTGCGTAATGTCACACAGGAACGCAACAGACAGCCCCCACTCTTTATCATCCAAAAAGGAAAATCGGGAAGTCTCCCCTTGGCCGACAATGAAGGATTTCAGGGGTTCAAGCAGGTCCATGAAATGTGCAAGCATACGTCCTTTAGACAGCCAAACCTGCAAACTGCGACACTTTAAATGAATGTGCAATAACACTATGTGCAATATGACAACCCTAGGGTACATAAGGTTCAGAGAATAGGAAATGTTAGAATAGGTATAGCATAGCATAGAGTACAGCACAGTGTTTTATTTGTATAGTATAGTATAGTGGATAGTGTACATAGCCTTTATTTATGTAAACCAGCTCTTTTCCCTTCTTGTTTTTAGTTTTTTTTTTCCTAGCACCAGGGGAGCCCCCCCTCCCAAATTTCGTTGTTTGGTACCTGTACTATATCAATGACAATAAAGACCATTCATTCATTCATCTGATCTCGGTGTGTAACACCAAATCTCCATAGTGAGTGTCAAACTCCTCACACAGCAGTTTAAAATTTAAGTGGTGATATGTTCAATAACGGAGACTGATACTCAGAGCTTCAGGTCGGAGCTTATCTCCATTTATTCAACATCGTGTGTCACACATAACGTAACACGGCACTGTCGTGAAGTTCAAACTGTCGTAAAACTACAGACGTAACATTTCCCCCCCCCTCACACAACCTAGGTGTGATACTCAGTCATGTAGTCACGCAAGTGATCGGGCCTGTTGCGTGCTCGAACCAGACGTGGCTCTGGTGCAGCCACAGCCACTGGTGGCGGCTCCACGCCTTGGGGCTGAGCTTGGTAGGCCGGGGTTTCTGCTTCATCCAACCGTGCGGCTGGCAAGACTGTGGAAGAGGCCACACCCAGCGCTGGGACAGGGGGAGGCTGCACCTTACGCAGGCGGGTAGCATGCCAGCGAGTGCCGTCGGCGAGCCTAAACGAGGCCGGGCCAAGCTGTTTGCTGACCTGGACAGGGTCAGACCAAAACGACTGGAGTTTGTTGTCCCGATGAGGTCGTCGGATCCTGACCCAGTCTGACACAGCAATGACAGGTGGCCTAGCACGTCTGGCCCTGTCGAAACGATCCTTCACCAAGCGCTGGTGTTTGGTGACTGTGGCTTGAACTGGATGGACCGGGGGCTGAGCTAGTGTAGGGCGGAGCCTATCGAGAGGCAGCTGGAGCTCCCGCCCCAGCATGAGGGAGGCTGGGGAGACTCCTGTAGTGGCGTGTCGCGTGGCCCGATAATGCAACAGCGTCTGGAGGAGGCTGGTGGTGAGCGTGCACCCTTGTGCCAGGTGGGCCCTGATGCCATTTGGTGGTGATGTGGTACCCCATGCAGCTCGCCGCAGATATCAAGTTGCAGGTGCTCCCAGGGTTGAGATGGCCAGTCCAACGGCTGCATGGGCGGGGGTGGAGCTGGAGCCCTGGTCTTACCACTAAGGAGACAGGCAGTGCAATCCTTGACCAGGGTTTCGAGTTCCCTGTCGATGCCTGGCCACCACACAACATCACGACAGCGCTGTTTGAGCCTGACTATGCCCAGGTGACCCTCGTGCGCCATAGCAAGGATACTCGCCCGAAGGACACCTGGGACCACAGTGCAGGACCCGCGAGCGACACAGGTGTCATTCCAAACCGACAACTCCTCCCTGATCCTGGAGTAAGTGAGTAGCTCGTCAGGTACTCTTGCCGGCCACCCCTGCGTGATGTAGGTTGAGAGTGTAGAGAGGGTGGGGTCATCGGCTGAGGCATCCCGGAGCTCTTTCAGCGACACCGTCTCCTGAAGGGGTGTGTGGAGGAGCTGGACGAGGTCATGCTCAGCCTGGTCCAGTCCGGGGGTCAAGGTTGGGGCTGTGGGTGGGCTGGGGATTGAGCGTGATAGCAAGTCGGCTACCACGTTGTCTCGTCCTGGCGTGAACTGTAGCCGATAGTTGTACTGCTGCAGGCGGTCGGCCCAGCGGTGGAGGCGGAGTGGCTTGTGACCGGTGCCAGACGTGGCCAGGAGGGTGATGAGGGCCTGGTGGTCTGTCCTCAGTGTGAATAGACGTCCATAGAGGTACATGTGCCAGCGCTCACATGCCCAGAGGCATGCTAGGGCCTCCCGCTCCCCCACCGAGTACTTCTGTTCCGTGGGGCTGAGAGCACGGGAGGCGAAGGCGATCGGTCTCTCCACCCCCCCTTGCAGCTGGGACATCACAGCACCAATGGCTGTGGCAGAGGCGTCGCACGTGACAAGAGTGGGGCTGGCCAGGTCGAAATGCGCCAGGACCGGTGGCGAGGTGAGTTGGGCCTTCAGGAGGCGTACGGCGTCTGAGCAGGCAGACGTCCAGAGCCAGGGCTCGTCATGCTTCAACAGCTTCCGCAGTGGTGTGGTTGTGGCCGAGTACTGTGGCAGGAAACGGAGGTAGTACGCCGTCATGCCTAGGAAGGAGGCCACCTGAGCGGCTGTGGTGGGCTCCGGGACATGATGGATGGCCTCGGTGTTCGAGTGCAGCGGGTACGTACCATCAGCTGAGAGGCGGAACCCCACAAAGTCAATGGCTGGGGCGGCGAATACACACTTCTCACCATTGAGTGTGAGGTGATGCTTGGCCAATGCACTGAACACACTGTGGAGACGCTCGTCGTGGCTCTCGACGGTGGCCCCGTGAACGATGTCATCAAGATAGATGGCCACACCTGGGATCCCAGCGAAGATGGAGGCCATGATCTTTTGGAAGCAGCTGGGGGCGGAGCTTAAACCGAAAGCCATGCGTTTGTAGCGGAAAACCCCTCTGTGAGTGATGAACGCTGTGAGGTTGCGGCTCTCGGGGTGTAGTGGCACTTGGAGGTAACCCTGACGGAGGTCCAGTTTAGAGAACACGCTGGACTCGTAGAACTGGGCGGTGAGCTCCTTTATCGTTGGCAGGGGGTATTTGTCAGGGATGATGGCCTTGTTTACCGCTCTCAGATCCACGCAGATGCGCAGCCCCCCAGACTTCTTCTTCGCCACCACCAGGTTGGAGATCCAAGGCGATGCATTCACCTGCTCAATGATGTCGCTATCGAGCATGCTTTGTAGTTGAGAGGAGATGTCATCGCGGAGAGCCAGGGGGGAGCGGCGGAGGGGCTGTATAACAGGCATCACTGTAGGATCTAACAGAGGCTGGTGGGCAAAAGTGTCGAGGCAGCCTACACCGCTGAACAGCGCAGGCCACTGTTGCTGCCAGGGGATGGAAACGGTGTGAATCTCTGAGCCAGCTGTGTCTAGCAGGGTGAAACCGAGGGCGTTGAACAGGTCGAGGCCTAACAGGTTGGTCCCGTGGCGTGCAACATTGAACCTGAAGGCCGGCAGTGTCCTCTCCCCGTACTTCACAGGCAGCTGAAAAGAGCCCACAATGTCAATCTCAGAGTTGGCATAGCCACGCAGAGTGGTGGAGGGCAACCCCAGGGGCACATGGGAGAAAAACTGTGTATAGGTCGTCAAGTTCACAAGGGACACTGTGGCTCCAGTGTCTAGGAGGAGCGGCAGAGTGACATCACCAACCATCAACGAGCATGTTTTGAATGGCGCTCGTCCTGAGCTGACATTATGGATGACTGTGGTAGGTGACTGGGAAGCTCTAGCTGTGGCAGACCTGCAGACCTTGTGAAAGTGGTTTAGTCTCCCGCAGTTGGAGCAGGTTTTACCACGGGCTGGGCATGTCTGAGCTCTTGAATTGTGTGCAGAAGAGCCACAATTCCCACACGGCTGGTGTGGCTGGTCGCGTGACCGAGAGGCCAGTAAAATGCTCTCCCCGCCGCTGGCTGTACTCACGTGGAGGAGGGGCACCTGTAGGCTGTGCGCGCCCGCTGCCGGTGAGCTGGGAGAGGCTGAAAAACTAACTGCACATTCCAAGGCTGTTTCAACCTGGACCGCTATGTTCAAAGCTGCTGATAATGTAAGTTCATCATTTTCCAGTAACAGTTTTTCCCTAATCTTGTCACAGTTCGTGTGTAAGATGAGTTGGTCTCTTATCATTTCGTTCTGTAATGTCCCGAACTTGCATAAGCTCGCCAAACCCCGCAGATCAGCCACATACTGTGTCACTGTCTCACCTGTACGTTGGTGTCTTCGTTTGAATATGACGCGGCGGAGAAGAGCGCTTTGTGGAGGGGCGAAGTGTTGCTTCAATAGTTCCACAGCGTCTGTGTAATTCTCCGCGGTGCCGAGAGTTCCGAACACGCGCTGACCCTCCGCTCCTAGGCAGTGACGCAGCAGCGCACATTTCCTCTTGTCGGAGATCTCCTCCAAGCCGGCGGCTAGGATATATGTCTCGAAAGAGGAAATCCAGCGGCCCCACGGAATCGGTGGTTCTGCCGGGACTGCTAGGAAAGGAGAGGGTGGTGGTAGAGAACAATCAGCCATCCTCGTCGCCAATGATATGTTCAATAACGGAGACTGATACTCAGAGCTTCAGGTCGGAGCTTATCTCCATTTATTCAACATCGTGTGTCACACATAACGTAACACGGCACTGTCGTGAAGTTCAAACTGTCGTAAAACTACAGACGTAACAAGTGGTTTCTTGCACGGGCCCTGATATAATTAACCACTTCGATTACATTTGCCATCACTTCATTCAGACATTTGAACTTAGCAAACAAGGCTTGTTGATGCACAATACAATGGTATGAGAAAATACCCTCAGCAGCAACCCCGCCGTTTTTCAGCGTTTCTTTCAGCAAAGCCACGGCTCCGTTCCTCGGTGCACCATCTGTTGTGAATGCTGCGATTTTTTCTGGTCCAATGTTAAACTTTTCTAATGTTTCCAGCACTGCGTTTTTTATTTCAATGCCCGTTGTTCCATTTTCCAGTGAAACCATGTCAAGCAGTTCTTCTGTAATGTCAAAGTTACTGTTGATCGCTCGGATAAAGATGAGTAATTGTGGCGTGTCATTGATATCCAAGCTTTCGGCCATTGCAAGGCTGACAAACTCAGCGGATGACAGTTTGTCCTTAAGAGTATGTGCAATGTTCTCTGAAATGTCTGATGCCCTCCTAGCTACAGTAGAATCCGACAGTTAAATTGTTTTGGCCTCTCGTTCCAGGTCTTTTTTCTCAGGATACTACGTTGAAAAAGCCAGCAGTATGCAATCCTTCACCATTTCTCCATCAGTATATTGCTTCATCTTTTTCATCAGTTCATGTGTGATTTTGTAGGATGCCTCTGTCGCTCTTTCACTCGTATTAGTGTGGAATACGTTTTTTTGAGCAGTTCGGTTCTGTTTGAGTCTCGCCAGCTTTTCCGCCCTCAGCTCTCCACCTTTCGGAAAGTCGGTACTGAACTTCTGGTGTTTTGACTTGTGAGAGATAATGAAATGTTGATAAATTCTGCTGACAATGTTTTAGTTTTTCGTTTTTTAAAGTTTTTTTTTTTTTTTTTTTTTTTAAGTGGGACTTAAAAGAGCCGCCCGCAACTCGTCTTAAAGGAGCCGCATGCGGCTCGCGAGCCGCGGGTTGAGTATCGCTGCTCTAGACTGAGAGTCTGGAGTCAGTCGTAACGAAAATCTTTATGTCTGTGGGGTGCTGAATTGGGGAAATCGGCGAACACCACACACAACACGATCAAGGCTGTTCAATCCAAGATTTTGTTTCTTCATGTGTGAGGTCTGTCTCAGATAAGATTTCGGTTAGGATTTTGAAAATCCTTATGTGTGTACCCCGCTTAAGCAAAAATAGTTTAAAAAAGACAATGACAGAAATGGGCAGTAGAGCAACAAGACTGTAAATTAGAGTATGTAAAACTAATATAGATTACATTGTCAGTTGTGTGTGTGTGAGTGTGTGTGAGTGTGGGGGGGGGTAAGTCCCAGAGTCAATGAGAGGCCGGGGCTTGAGGCCCACTGACATGGGGAAGAAAGAAATTGTTCAGGTTCACTGATGATCTCCATCTGAATGGGCTGCAGGTATCGCCTCATGCTACCAGTAGTGACAAGGGCACTAGCAAAATGCTAAACTAGAGAAAAATCAGTCAGGAAGAATAAGGAGAGAGAAATGTGACGCGTTCTAGTGTTTTGGTCCGCATGTCAGCAACCGATCAAAATGTTCAGACTTTTACTTTGAAACATGGAAATACATTTCAACGTTGTTGAGAATCACAACACAAACTTGCTAGTTAAACCAAAATACTGCAACTCAATGGATTCGGTGAGTAATCCCCACTGCTACCTAGTTAACTATAATACTACTACATTTCATACAACAGGCTCACAAAACAAGCTGTGTTACTTGACTAGCGATGTGTCATTGATTTTCAACAACGCGGAAATGTATTCACATTTTTGGAAAGAACAGTCCGAACATTAAATGCCGGATGCCGAGATGCGGACCAAAACACTAGAACGTGTCACAAATGGTCTGTGGCCACCACCTGCAAAACCATTTCCTTTTTGGGGGTTGTCTTGCTCTTGTTGCCTCTCCTGTCCAGCTGTTGTCGTTTCATTGGCATCAAAGCAGGTGAAACTGATTAACAATCGCTTACGCATCCTAACTGGACAGATCGATATCTCAGAAGTTTAATTGACTTGGTGATGATTAAGTATTCCCTTAATTTTGAGCAGTGTAGTTTACAACAGTACTTTTAATAACTATTAAGCTAACCAAGGCTACTAAGCCCCCTCCTCTACTCCCTGAACACCCACGACTGCGTGGCCACACACTAATCACCGACGACACGACAGTGTTTGGCCTGATCACCGACGGCGTAAGATGGTCTACAGAAGTGAGGTCGACCGCCTGGTTCAGTACAGCCAGGTCAATAACCTCGCTCTCAACGCCGATAAGACCACAGAGCTGGTGGTGGACTTCAGGAAGACCCCATCACCATCAACGGGTCTGCTGTGGAGAGAATAAACAGCATCATGTTCCTGGGGGTTCACATCACCAACGACCTCACCTGGGATGAACACACCAACCAGGTGGTGAAAAAAACACAACGTTACATCTCAGGCGGCTGAAAAAGTTTGGCTTAAGGCCTAAGATCCTAGGGGCCTTCTTCAGAGGCACAACAGAGAGCATCCTGACAGGTTGTATCACTGCCTGGTATGGGAACTGCACTGCCCAAAACCCAAAACACTGCAAAGGGTAGTGCGGACAGCTGAAAGGATCAGCAGATTTGAGCTTCCCTCCATCCAGGACACCTAGCAGTGACCGGTGTGCCAGAAAGGCCCTCAGGATTATTAGGGACCCCAGCCACCCCAATCAGAAACTGTTTGAGCTACTGCCATCGGGGAAACGGTACCAAAGCCTCAGGGCTAAAACCCAGAGGATGTCAAACAGCTATTTCCCTCAAGCAATCAGGTTCCTGGAGAAAACCACACTGGAAGAAAACAAAAGACCGTCCCCCCCAAACCAACCCCACACACACTACACAAAGAATATATATTATATGATTACTAGACTACTTGCACTGTATCAAATTGCACTTCATCTTATTGTACTTTGCACAGCATCTTTGACTATTGACTATTGATTCCACTGTAGTACGACTGGTTCTGCTGTAGTACGACTATCACTTTTTTACTTTATTATTACTTACATTACTTATTTTACTTTACTCTATTATTGTGATTTTGTATCTTGCTGCAATGCCAATGTTGAAGAACCTACGGCAAAGTTTTTTACTTGTGTACTTGGATGTAATAAAATAAAATCTAATTCTATTATAGAATGGAGGGAAAAAACTGTCTCAACAGAACTAAACACTTCAGTCCACTCTCCGTTTGTCTGATGGACATCTAGAAAACAAACAACAAACAACATCAACATTTCACACCTATAAAAATGATGTATGATTTGGCACAAAACCCTTTCACCATACCTAACAAGAGAAGCAAGAAAAAAACAATCTTCATCTTCAGTCACATTCTCAGGCTGGTTAACTTGTGATCAAACTTTGTCTCTCTGCATCTGACTGTTTCCTCCTATGCAGCAGTGAAAAGGGAACAACAAGTCAGCTGTTTAGCTGACCACCCTCATGATTCATATACATCCACTGTGCCATAGCTTTTCACATTTTCAATGCCTCCAACTCTCAATCATTCGTTTGAAGCACCCACATTATTAGCTAGTGTGTGAGTTGTTGTCCTCTATACTGTACATGCTAAGGATGGCAGGTTGTCAAAGTCATTGTCTTTATAGTACACAGTAGAGGTACATTATGTTACTACCAGTTGTAGCAGGATATGGTATTTAGGTAGTGATGAGAGATAATAACAGACTGCCTAACAAGCTGATAAGTCAGGTGCAGCAGCAGTGCAGTGAAGTTTACTGGCAAGATTAGGGATGGTTTAAAGCATACAGGGATACCTGAACTGGGCGGTTTATGGAATTTTGGCATGAGACTGAATATATGACGGGTTAGGGTTGAGCTGAACATTTGTGACAAAGGGCACAGCATCACAAAAAGGGAAGGAAGATAACTTACACAAAGTAGTATTGATTTATTTGGTAACAGCTATTGAGTGTTTTTTAATGTGGAGCAAATCCTCAATCATGGAACAAAATACTTATGCCACAATATGTACAAATTACCAAATGTCCCACCTATTAAGACCAATCACTCTTCAGCAATGCTGATACAACAATGCTGTAGTATATTGTAGTCTGACAGTCATTCTCAATAGATATACATTTTTCCAGTTTATAGGCAAAAAATAAAATATTAATTTTTATCATTGCACCACTGCAATTCCTCCCTATCCGAACTAAAATGTCAATTTGAAAGCAATGCTTACTCGATCTAAAACATGCCATTGTTTGCTATTTGAAAGCAATGCTTACTCTATTCTTTTCATAACATTGTCTTGCAAGTCAAAGCAGTTGAGGCACACGCAGATGACTTTAAATAATTACAGAGTAGACCAACCATATGTAACTTAACTGTACAGCCCCTACCATGAACTTAGAAGCCACGGGTGCAATATTTAGAATTTACAAAAACTCTCCACGGTATATTTAACAATGAAATTATCCACAAGATGGATGACGGGATCCACCACCAACAACCTCCATAGTTCCCACCCAGGTAACTAAAACAAAGCGGAACGAGTGCAGCATTGAGTTCTCAGATCATTGATGGCTCTACTTTCCCCGCTTCACCAGGCCGCCTCACCAGGCCGCCAATGGCAGAGAGTTCCGGCCCTATCTTTATTCATCAGTGAAGGTGATGACATCATACTGGATTCCTTGCTGCTGCAGCTGCTCCAGCTGCTCGGCTGTGGCCTCCGTGTAGACTGTCTGGGACTGTGCCATAGCTGCGTCTGCCACAGCTGCAGAGAGCGAGGGGGAGAAGTTGGGGGAGGGGCACAGTATCAATCAACTGACAGGTCAGCATGCCTTTCTCAATTGACCATTTATGACAGACAGTCAGTCAGTTCTATAATGAATGAATACAGTAGTGAGAGAGCAAACCTGTTACTGTAGAATGGGCTGCAGCCTCCAGATCCTCAGGACTGACTATCTGCTGCTCTGAACTGATGGGCAAGTACTGAATCTGCCCATCATGGCTCAGAGCAATCTACAGAGATGGAAAAGAGGACATAGAGGAAAACAGTCGACATCCTTACAAAACGCTAGGATAACTGCAGAATGTAAACAAAACTGGAGACACTTTTGGAGACAGGTGTTATGATTGCTAGTACAAGAGAGTCAGCATGGTAAATGGCAAATTCCAGTAAATTACTCAATTTACGTTATCTGCAAGCTTACTAAACCTTGGCTCAAATCAGAACACATAGATTTACCTTTGATAGCAATCATAACAGTGAGGTCTGTCTCCAAAAATAACAAATGTCTCCAGTTATAATTACATTCTGTTTGTGACGTACAGATTTTCATAATGTATTATCATGACGTTATCAAACATACTAGTACACATTCACATTCATGAGTGTTGTTGTGTGCCTTCCCTCACCTGTTGCTCCTGAAGGAAGGCCCCATCGTGCTCATACTGGATAATCTGTCCATCTTGCATCTAGAAGTCAGGTCACACAGACATCCCATCATACACACATCTAATCTGACTTAAACATGAAGGGACATAGAGAACCATAGATATCAAATGGCAGCCCTTATTAGTACGGATGTAATATATTTCTGGCCATTGGTTGGTTTTGTGGCACTGTTCCAACTTTTAGTACTTCGCACAGGAAAAAGCGTAATCTCCAAGGAATCAGGTCTGAATTTTCGGGTAATAATCATGTTTATACATGGAATGAATTAACGTAAAGATGAAAATGGCAATGATAGATAATGAGTATCTACTGTCAACATCACTAAAGTTATCAACAGAAAGCTAGCTGACGTTAATGTTAACACAATAACGTACAATTGTTGACCGCCAGCAAAATTAATGGTAATGTTATTGTTGGTGTCCGGCATGTTTACAGTTAATTTGTAAAGACTTTTAACTGACCGAGTGCTCTACGATGTTGAAACGAGAGCAGATTTCACCAGGGTATTTACAAATGTATTTGGGGGGGGGACAAGCCGCGCACATACGCAAATACGAAATGCACCTCTAGCCTACAAATCTTAAGTCTGGGACAATTCTATTTCAAAGCAAGGCTTCCTTTTAACTCCCTGAGGGCTACGACTATTACCAAGTCTATCACAGGTTTATCTGCAAGGACCTTCGCCCGTACAGTGTAGCCGAAAACAAGGTTTCCGCCGAATGCTGCCAACACTGGAACCAAGATATGAAATACTGTGTTGAAAATATTTAACTGAAACGGCTATTTGAGCGTTGTATGTAGTCCTTCCTTTAAACATTTTAATGTATTAATTTTTGTATGAATGATGGCAGACACACATTGACAAGTTGCAGTCAGTGTGTGTGTATGTTAGAGACACTATATCGTACGGTTATCGTATCGTGAGTTACCTTGCGATTCCCACCCCTAGCGTTGACACTGAAAAACTGTGTAGGCCTACTTTTTTTCCACACAGAAAATGTATCAGGAATTGATAAAGAATCGAACCGATAAGAAGAATCGATAATGGAATCGGTATCAATAACATCTTATCAATTCCCATCCCTAGTCGAGTCCATATGAAAATGTAAATTCTGCACGCATGCACGCCACTGTGCTCACCTGAATGTGGTTGCCATCTGCCAACACCACATACTCCTGAGGTATTAAGTGCTGGACTCCATCCTGAGAGATGATGTACTGTACCTGTGAGAGGGAGTTGGACAGAGTTAGGATAGGGCGGCTTAGTCGAGGTCTCCACTACACAGTAAAGTGGCTTCATCTGTCCACATAGGACTACCTCAGTCACCTGGTTGTCCCCTGTCATTAGGTGCTGTACCGTTTGCCCATCTACTGTGGTGATCTGCTGGATGTATGTAGCCTCCTCCTGACAAAAACAACAAACATCAATGATTACATCACTGAAGAGAGATACTTTACATTACAGAGACACATATTGTATTTTATTTTATTACCAAGACTTGGAGAATGACTGGCTGGAGGTGAGATTGTCAGATGCTGTGTGAGGTGATGGTGGTTACCTGGTCTGAGAGGGCCTGCTCCTGGGCTACTATGATGTGCTCCTGGCCCAGGGTCTGCTGGAGCCGCTCTGGACTGATCATGGTCTGACCTGCCTGTAGGGCTGCTACAGACAGACAGACAGACAGACAGACAGACAGACACAGACACACCGACACACAGTTAGTATTTCAAACAATGTCTGTATGGTATTGTCCTCCAAATCGAATGGATGTTAGTATTCACCCTGTCAAAAGGTGTGTGTGGGTGTATATGAGGGAAAGAGAGAATAATTGTGTGTAGCAGTTCCTTACACTGTAATGTGGCGAGGGCCTCTTCGTCACTGTTGAAAGTCTGCTGTGCACCTCCAGAGCGGGTCTTGCGTGAGGGCGGGTCCTGGCTGTGCAAACGCTCCATGTGGAACTTGAGATGTCCATTACGGTTAAACCTGATAGGCGGAGATAGGGAGAACAGCTCTAGTGCACTGTACTCTCTTTGTAAACATTGCAACGGTTAACATGGTGTGTGACCAAGAAAAGCCTTTTCCTCATACCTTTGTCCACAGAGCTCACATGCAAAGGGCTTCTCATTGGTGTGGGTCATCATATGACGGCGCAGGTCTTTCTTGTTCTTGGAGGCGAAGCTGCAACTGGGGCACTTGTGAGGCCGTAGGTAGGCATGCAGGCCCATGTGATTCTGGAAAGGAATGGAATAATAACCACATGATGTGTTTTCAAGGAAGTTGTGAAACATTAAATGATAAAACGGAAAAATTATCATTTTACTGCAACATCTCCTCCATATTTACACTGAACAAAAATATAAACGTCATGATTGGAATCAAAGACTTACGGCTTTTTCTACACAAAAGGCCTATTTCTCTCAAATTGTGTTCACGAATTTGTTTAAATCTGTGTTAGTGAGCACTTCTTCCACAAGTTTTGAGGGAAATAGGCCTTTTGTGTACATAGAAAAAGTCTTAGGGCTTTGATTTCAACAAATTGGAGCAAAAACAAAAGTGTTGCGTTTATATTTTTGTTCAGTGTAAATGAGATGAAATAAAATATGAAATAATAAGAGACCCACCTTGACCTCAAGCCAGGAGGTGGCGGTGAAGTCACAGTCGGGACACTTGAAGGTGCTGGGGTCCAGGTGTGCCCTCTTGTGGTTCTCCATGTCAGAGCGGCCGTGGAAGGACTCCATGCAGATGCGGCAGGAGAACCTCTTGGGGTTGAGCTGCTGCTGGGGAGAGCCTGGGGTGGGGGAGGGGGATCTGGGGGCCTCACTACTCAGCTGAGACACACACACACACACACACACACACACAGAGCTGTGTGACTCCCTACAATTACCTCCTATTTAGCCATCTCAGTTCAATGTATTTTTGGACCATGTATCGACCATATCATGTGGTGGGCTTTAGCCTCTCCCTTACCTCCACCTGCTGTAATACCCCATCCCCTAGGCCAGATGTCAGGTAGTATTTGTTGCTGTTATGTTCTTGGAGTGTCTCTGATGCAGATTGGGAGGCAGAGGGGCTCCCCTCGTCACTGCTGTTCACACAACACACAATAGCCATTGTGAGGTGGAATTAGTACTTACTGGTCGATGGAATAATGTCTCAGCAACTGTCAGTGAATACTAATTTTCAGAAAATGTACCCTGGTCAGCAGAGGGTGTAGTACCTGTATTCAGGACCCGTGCTATGGATCTCCTCTGCTGCCTGCTCCACCACACTGAAGTCTGCCGCTCCTTCATACGCCCCGATGGCTATCAGTGTGTTCTCTCCCGTCTCTGTAGTCCCGGCCTCATAGGCCTCCTGCACCAGGGTCTCCCCGTTCTCTGATACGTGGAATGTCACCACCTTCTGGGGCTGCCCCGGCTCAGAGGTCACCCCCGTCCAGGAGCCTGCCCCCAGAGCCTTAGCATCCGATTTCAACACAGCCATCTGAGCAACACACACACACACACACACACGACACACACACGACACACGTCATCCAATAGACCCTACATATAAAGCAGGGATGCCCCGATCGATCGGCTAGCAATCGGAATCGGACGATAATCTATGAGATTGGGGAAATCCGATAATGCTTTCTAGTCGCCGATCACGACAACCGATCAATGACGCAAACAACGTGAGCCAATTCATTGTTGCATGCTCATTAAACTAAACGAGCCACTCTCGCATGCTTGTTAAACTAAAACTACTACTACTTCATTTCCAATCATAGTTAGCTAGCTTAATTTAGCTAGATTACTTATTTATCAAGTGCAAATTTGTGATATGTTTATGCAGTGTGCACCAGTGGCATTTCCAGTCACTCACTTCAACTGTGCTTACTCAGGCCGACAACACAGTGTGCGCTGCGCTGTTCCGTCTGTTTATTGTTACTAGCAATGAGTATTATGCTTACCATCAACTTCTCCCATACAGTTTTTTTTTACTAGTATGATTATATCAACGGTAATCAAGTGCTTTAGTTGGCGAGCGAACTTGGTGATGGTAAGCATAATATGAGTTAACTGGCTGCTAACTTAATGTGAAAAATATGATAAATACATATACAAAAAACGGTATCGGGGCATCCCTAATATAAACATATGTAGACCTTTACATTGATGCTTATTGGTAGCATTCCTCTAGGAAGCCTTGGATGGACAACCAAAACAATGTCTGTCCATTTAACTGTCAGGGACATAAGCTAGATGCCAGGATGTAAACCACTCATCTGGGCAGTAGTACAGTACCTGTAGTGAGCTGCCCACCAGCTCACGGGCATTACTCATATTCAACAGCAGATCCAGTGCATTCTGGGCCGACAGGTCTGAGGACTCAGCTGAGTAGGAGATGGAGAAAGGTTAATGAGGGGGTGTTCTCACTAGAACATTTGCTTCACTTGAAACGGAGTTTAGGATAATGTTCGCTTTGCTCTGAGTCGCTTGGAGCTGTGAGAACGCGCATTCGAAGTCGCTCCCGCAGCAAAGAACCCTCGGATGCTCCGCTTGAAAAGGGTGGTTTCGCTTCGGTTTGAAACGACTCATCCATCACTTTGCTTCGCTTCGCTTTTGGTGAGAACGCTGCTCGAGGCAGTCCATAGGAAAACAACAGCGCACGCGTGTTGATCTCTATAAGAGTGGGACAACGGGCAATTCTACATGTTTCTGACCAATCAACTACCACGTCTGTTGCTTCGATTGCGTATGTTACTTCGTTTACACGAAGGGCTGTGAGAACGCAAATCAGAGAAATAATTTATGCGACAATGTTGCAAACTCATCCACTTGCTCCGGGTCTCGATTCGGACTTTCATGTGAGAACATGACCGTAGTTACGTATATGAAAACCTTCAAAAAGACCAAAAGTGTGGCCATCATCTTTTTTTTCTCCTTTGGGGAGTCACTGACCATGTTCATAGATGATGGTGGTGTTGCCCAGTGCATCTTGGGAGACAGAGGCGTTCTCCATGCTCTGCATGGCTTGCAGTGTAACAGGATCCACTTCAACCTAACAAATAGGGAAAACAGTCACAGGTCTGGATGAACCTTCACCTTGCAAAACTGGATATAGCATATTACAAACAATGCCTCCTTCATTAGCTACGGCCCATTTATGTAGACTGAACTTTTGTGTCATTGGGGTGTGTTACACGTTGTGCGACACACAGTAGCCAACAGCCGTCCCAGACTTACGATGGTGTTCTGCATGCCCTCGGTGTCGCCGTGCTGCTGTTTGAGCTCCTCGATCTGCTGCAGGGTGAAGAAGGGGCGGCGGCGGCGGCGGACAGGCTCCTCGGGGTGAGTCATGCTCCACTCCTCAAAGGCCTCGGGGTGACGACACTGCATATGCAGACGCAGGTTCTTCCTGTGCTTCGTCATGAAGTGGCACATCTCACAGGAAAAGGGCTTCTCGCCTGGAAGGCATACAGGCATACGCACGCGCACACACGCACACACACAGGGCATACAGGCACGCGCACACACACACACACACAGACACAGGGCGCATTCGTAAATACGTTCTGAGACCGCCGGAGCACACCCAGGGTGCTCTCTGGTCATTCAGAAATTTAGAGCACTCAGAGCATCCCTGTTCGAAAATTCGGAGCACTGCGCTCTGGGAGCACACTGGGCACTCTGACTGAAAATACGTTTTTTACTGAAAAATCTGAGCGTCTGAACATTCCAATCTAAAAATGTCAGAGCAAGCTGTTGCTAAATATTATGGTTGCGGCTTGATTGATACTCGAGAGTATGATTAAACACGTTCATTTGAATGAATTTTAAAAGATGAAAATGACAATTAACAATTATCTACTGTCAACATCACTAAAGTTAGTAACAGCTAGCTAACACTAATGTTAACATGATAATGTAAAATTCAGTAATCAGTAATGTTATCATTGGTGTCCACCATGTTTACAGTTAGTTTGTAAAGACTTTTAACTGACCCTAAGTAAATTAACAGATTTTAGAGCGCTCTACGACGTTGAAACCAGAGCAGATTTCCTGGGCGTATTTACAAATGCACCCATTGTTAGTGATACTGCTTTCAGCGGGGTCATGTGGAAAAGGAAAGGAGGCAACATCTAACCAACATAATTATCCCCTATGTACAATACTACAATCCCATACAGTATTATGTTCATTGAATACAGTTGAGTCCTTTGTATAGATAACTAAACTAACAGAGGAACATTACACTAGTGACTGACCCGTGTGTTTGATGGCCATGTGGGAGACCAGGAAGTCCTCCTTGGAGGTGGAGTATTTACAGTAGTCACATTTGAAGGGCCTATCATTGGTGTGGGACAGCTGGTGGTTGAGCAGGAGCTTCTTGTTGTCACAGGTGTAGTCGCAGAACTCACACTTAAACCTAACAAGCACACACACGTACACAGTTAACATTGCTACTGGTTTAACTAGGACATTAACATTTTACAACAAAAGTGAAGATGATTTTGAGTACTGACCTGCTGTTTCCACAACTCTGGATGTGTGTGAGGAGATGCATTTTGAAGGTGTAGCGTTTCTTAAATGACTTCCCACACTGTAAAGTCAGAGGACATGCAAAGTTAGGAAGTCAGAGATAAGAAATGACAAAGAAGATTGATTTGACAGTCAGGGATGGCCTGTTACTGTAATACTACACACATCTTTTCATAGTCCTAGTGGTGCAATGTCACCTTGTCACACATGTGTGGTTTCTCATTGCTGTGGGTCTTCATGTGCTGGGTCAGCCTCTTCAGCATGGGGTACACTCTATGGCACACTGGGCACGGGAACTGGGACAGCTTGGGAACCACCTGCTATAGTGTGAAAAGCAGACAGTTTATAACA
The DNA here is from genome assembly GCF_963989245.1 of Nansenia antarctica. Taxonomy (NCBI): domain Eukaryota; kingdom Metazoa; phylum Chordata; class Actinopteri; order Argentiniformes; family Microstomatidae; genus Nansenia; species Nansenia antarctica. The sequence goes on from NC_137676.1 coordinate 47,137,542, forward strand.
AGTCAACCTTCATACAGTATACAACCTGTCATTAACTGGAAGGTAAAGTCCTATTTAATTGGTTCCTGCCCATAGTACAGTCCAATATTATCAAAATAACAGAAAGGGGGAAATTCTTACCAAATCTGTCTTTCTTCTCCTAGGAGAGGACAAAAAACAAAATCACTTATAAATATATCTAAAAACCCATATAACTCAATGTGCTCTATATGCCCGAAATCCAACAGTTCCTGCTTACTTGGCTTTGTTGTGGACAGCAGAGTGGCGGGTCACATCTTTTCTGTAGACACTGCTGTAGTTACACTCTTCACACTTGAATGGCTTGGTGCCTTCATGGTTGAACATGTGTCCCTGTAACACAGCAGACCAGGGTCTATCTATAATACATATACTGTATTTATGTATCACCATCTATTACATGCAGGGCTCTTCAAGAGCTAATTCATAACAGAACAACTGAAGAACCAGTCATATTAAAGTGTGTTAAATACAAGTGACCTGCAGTGACCTGTCTGTTGTCACTTGCCTTGAGAGAGGACCAGCGTTTGCAGCGGTAGTTGCACTGCAGGCACTTGAAGCGTTCGGGGTCGTTGCCTTCGTGAGAATCTACGTGGAAACGGAGGTCCTCTTGGGAGAGGAAGCGGGAGCCACAGATCCAGCAGTTATGGGGCCTCAGAAGCGGCTTGAGGGACTTATAATATCTGCTGGAAGACACAGGGAAGTTTAAATTAATCTGCAAGTACTCTGTAATTGCCATGTTGAAGGCCTTGAATGGGAAAATGCAAACATATGAAATCATCAGATCCTTACTTGCGATTCATATACTTCTTGTATTTCTTGCGAAGGAACCGCTTGGAGGGCCGGCCGCGTTTCCTGGGGAAAAATTCGGTGGCCTCCGTTACTGTGTTTGAGGATGGGTCTTTGTTCTCCGAGTCGGATTGGCTTATCCCAGCCTCAGCCTCATTTCCATTCCCCAGGGAGACAGGTCCATTCCCCAGGGAGACGGGTCCATTCCCCAGGCCAGAAGAACTTGCTTCCTCCGCTGCATTAGGATCCACACTCCCCTTGGGCTTAGATGCCCCCTCTGCTGCTGCCTCTGTACACATCCAAAACAGGAAATGAACGGCAGCTGTGAGCTCACACACCGATACAAAACCTATTGAATGGCAACTTTCATACACATGTAACTGTCGAGAGAACATGCATCCACAGCTGAGGAGCATGGCTAGCGTGTTGTGTGACGAGACTGTGCCACCCACCCTTGCCACTGTAGCTGCCTTCGGTGTAGGTGAACTTCCTGGGGCGGCCCACCCTGCGACGGGGGCGGTCCTGGGAGGAGGAGGAGGGGGCCGGGGGGGGTGCCCCTAAAGGCGCAGGCTGCCTGCCTCTGCAGTCCTCGTCAGCAGGGTTATAGTCACTGTCCTCTAAAGATACCGGGGTGGGGGGGGTAGATAAAAGAGTGAGTGAGAAAGTGTGCCTCAATAAGTCGGTACGCGAATGATACAGTGAGGGGGTGAATAGCTGCCACGCTGCGAAGTGATCTGACCCTAATCAATACAGGGATCTCCACTGACCTTCTGGGTCATCAATGGCCCCAGCATCAACAATGTCATCCTCCTCCTCCTGCTCTGGTGGGGGCTCGGGCTTCACCTCTGCCTGGCAGCGGGCCAGCGTCTCACTCTTCCGTGGACGCCCTCGTCCGCGCTTCTTAGGAGGGGAGCCACCTACAATTCACAACACAATTGAGCTTAAAGTATTCCCTGTTGATCTCCTTGACTACACTTATCAGATGATTTAATAAAAAATCATATTACCTATTGAAGTCCTATTACTATTTATTTTACAGTCCCGTTAAGCCTCCAAAGTCGACTACGTCACCTGGAATTTGACACCCAAAACTATATTTGGGTGTCAAATTCCAATTTGACAGTTGCAAAACTATATTTGGGCTTTTTTGCTACGACGTACAGAACTGCAGCGACCTAAGACAACAAGTGATCCTAGTATTGAGTGATTGGAAGTGACTGAGAGTTTGTGCTGGAGAAAATGGGGCTTCGTCTCATGAGGGTTAACTTACAGCACTATTTTACAGTCCTCTCTATTGGCGCTTTTCCACTATCATACCCGGCTCGGGTCGGGTCAGCTTGCTTCGGCACGCTTTTGAACAGTTCTGGGTATTGGCGCTTTTCCACTATACAAAGGAGACCAGGAACGAGTAGGAGGAGTAGGAGATAGTAGGCGGAGTTATGCGTCTATCCCGCTATACAGATCAGCAGGGGGAAATGCGATAAGAATATTGTCAAAATGCAGCACTATCGTGCACAGATCAGCCTTACAACATGTAATGTTAAGTGCCTGTAACTTGCCGCTTTCAGTTCTAGTAGACTAGTTTAGATCTCGCAACCAGGGAAATGCCGACACAATTCTATTTTTATTTCTCCTGACACGTTGAGCACTGTGCTTTTTTTGTTGGTGAACTACCGTAATAAGCCTAAAAAAGTTCAACTGTTCAAAAAGTGCAACTTCTCTGCTTTCAGAAACTGTTTGAATTTTTTAGATTGGGCATATAGTTCATGAATTACGGTAGTTCGCCATGGTGGTGACGTATATTTTCACGAGACACAACACAGCCACAACAATAGCAACATGGAGGAACTTGAAGCTATCGTATACTTTTTCCTCGGCATGTGGTATATTATTAACCGTGATTTTTTTGGGAGAGAAAGAGAAAGAGAGAGAGTGAGAGAGAGAGGAAGCTATGTACACATAATAAAGTCATGTTTTTTGAACCCTTAAAACCACTGCCTTCACTTGTCTGCTTTATGAACTGTATGAGCATATGAGATGGCTACTGCCTGATCGATGTCGACACTGCTCGTAGTGAATATAAGCACTTGACGCATGTTGAACTCCTGGTTCATTGAGTTTACTCCCGGTTCACTTCTCGGGGTGGCACCACGGTGGTTCAGGGCTCAAAATTACCGTATACCGATGGTGGAGTTAGCCAGCATAGTCTTGTCTTTTTACCACCTTCCTAGCCGGTGTTATTTACGGACAAACACGGTGCCCGGAGGCACCCTTTGCGGGTTAATAACTGTGGTTTACCGTGGGTTAGGATAACAATTCAAACGTGTCCGGATAGGGGAGAGGACAGGGAATCCAAAACCATCTGAATGGTGTCGGTACTACACTCCTACACAAAAAAGTACCCGTGCCATTTCTGGTACCCATCGCGAACAAGAACGATACCAGAAATGGCACGGGTACTTTTGGCAGTGGAAAAAGGATAACAAACCGGGCTCACGCGGTACGGCACGGGTCGGCACGGTAGTGGAAAAGCGCCATATAATGACTTGGCACACCCATACCTATTACCATTGGTTGTTACTTTTCTTGTGCCAGAGTGCCAGAATTATCAATATGGAATTATTTGGTAATAACATTGTAATTCGTTTACACAAAGGGCTGTGAGAACGCAAATCAGAGAAATAATTTATGCGACAATGTTGCAAACTCATCCACTTGCTCCGGGTCTCGATTCGGACTTTCATGTGAGAACATGACCGTAGTTATGTATATGAAAACCTTCAAAAAGACCAAAAGTGTGGCCATCATCTTTTTTTTCTCCTTTGGGGAGTCACTGACCATGTTCATAGATGATGGTGGTGTTGCCCAGTGCATCTTGGGAGACAGAGGCGTTCTCCATGCTCTGCATGGCTTGCAGTGTAACAGGATCCACTTCAACCTAACAAATAGGGAAAACAGTCACAGGTCTGCATGAACCTTCACCTTGCAAAACTGGATATAGCATATTACAAACAATGCCTCCTTCATTAGCTACGGCCCATTTATGTAGACTGAACTTTTGTGTCATTGGGGTGTGTTACACGTTGTGTGACACACAGTAGCCAACAGCCGTCCCAGACTTACGATGGTGTTCTGCATGCCCTCGGTGTCGCCGTGCTGCTGTTTGAGCTCCTCGATCTGCTGCAGGGTGAAGAAGGGGCGGCGGCGGCGGCGGACAGGCTCCTCGGGGTGAGTCATGCTCCACTCCTCAAAGGCCTCGGGGTGACGACACTGCATATGCAGACGCAGGATCTTCCTGTGCTTCGTCATGAAGTGGCACATCTCACAGGAAAAGGGCTTCTCTCCTGGAAGGCATACAGGCATACGCACGCGCACACACACAGGGCATACAGGCACACGCACGCGCACACACACACACACAGACACAGACACAGGGCGCATTCGTAAATACGTTCAGAGACCGCCGGAGCACACCCAGGGTGCTCTCTGGTCATTCAGAAATTTAGAGCACACAGAGCATCCCTGTTCGAAAATTCGGAGCACTGCGCTCTGGGAGCACACTGGGCACTCTGACTGAAAATACGTTTTTTACTGAAAAATCTGAGCGTCTGAACATTCCAATCTAAAAATGTCAGAGCAAGTTGTTGCAAAATATTATGGTTGCGGCTTGATTGATACTCGAGAGTATGATTAAACACGTTCATTTGAATGAATTTTAAAAGATGAAAATGACAATTAACAATTATCTACTGTCAACATCACTAAAGTTAGTAACAGCTAGCTAACGTCAACATTAATGTTAACATGATAATGTAAAATTCAGTAATCAGTAATGTTATCATTGGTGTCCACCATGTTTACAGTTAGTTTGTAAAGACTTTTAACTGACCCTAAGTAAATTAACAGATTTTAGAGCGCTCTATGACGTTGAAACTAGAGCAGATTTCCTGGGCGTATTTACAAATGCACCCATTGTTAGTGATACTGCTTTCAGCGGGGTCATGTGGAAAAGGAAAGGAGGCAACATCTAACCAACATAATTATCCCCCATGTACAATACTACAATCCCATACAGTATTATGTTCATTGAATACAGTTGAGTCCTTTGTATAGATAACTAAACTAACAGAGGAACAATTACACTAGTGACTGACCCGTGTGTTTGATGGCCATGTGGGAGACCAGGAAGTCCTCCTTGGAGGTGGAGTATTTACAGTAGTCACATTTGAAGGGCCTATCATTGGTGTGGGACAGCTGGTGGTTGAGCAGGAGCTTCTTGTTGTCACAGGTGTAGTCGCAGAACTCACACTTAAACCTAACAAGCACACACACGTACACAGTTAACATTGCTACTGGTTTAACTAGGACATTAACATTTTACAACAAAAGTGAAGATGATTTTGAGTACTGACCTGCTGTTTCCACAACTCTGGATGTGTGTGAGGAGATGCATTTTGAAGGTGTAGCGTTTCTTAAATGACTTCCCACACTGTAAAGTCAGAGGACATGCAAAGTTAGGAAGTCAGAGATAAGAAATGACAAAGAAGATTGATTTGACAGTCATGGATGGACTGTTACTGTAATACTACACACATCTTTTCATAGTCCTAGTGGTGCAATGTCACCTTGTCACACATGTGTGGTTTCTCATTGCTGTGGGTCTTCATGTGCTGGGTCAGCCTCTTCAGCATGGGGTACACTCTATGGCACACTGGGCACGGGAACTGGGACAGCTTGGGAACCACCTGCTATAGTGTGAAAAGCAGACAGTTTATAACAAGTCAACCTTCATACAGTATTACAACCTGTCATTAACTGGAAGGTAAAGTCCTATTCAATTGGTTCCTGCCCATAGTACAGTCCAATATTATCAAAATAACAGAAAGGGGGAAATTCTTACCAAATCTGTCTTTCTTCTCCTAGGAGAGGACAAAAAACAAAATCACTTATAAATATATCTAAAAACCCATATAACTCAATGTGCTCTATATGCCCGAAATCCAACAGTTCCTGCTTACTTGGCTTTGTTGTGGACAGCAGAGTGGCGGGTCACATCTTTTCTGTAGACACTGCTGTAGTTACACTCTTCACACTTGAATGGCTTGGTGCCTTCATGGTTGAACATGTGTTCCTGTAACACAGCAGACCAGGGTCTATCTATAATACATATACTGTATTTATGTATCACCATCTATTACATGCAGGGCTCTTCAAGAGCTAATTCATAACAGAACAACTGAAGAACCAGTCATATTAAAGTGTGTTAAATACAAGTGACCTGCAGTGACCTGTCTGTTGTCACTTGCCTTGAGAGAGGACCAGCGTTTGCAGCGGTAGTTGCACTGCAGGCACTTGAAGCGTTCGGGGTCGTTGCCTTCGTGAGAATCTACGTGGAAACGGAGGTCCTCTTGGGAGAGGAAGCGGGAGCCACAGATCCAGCAGTTATGGGGCCTCAGAAGCGGCTTGAGGGACTTATAATATCTGCTGGAAGACACAGGGAAGTTTAAATTAATCTGCAAGTACTCTGTAATTGCCATGTTGAAGGCCTTGAATGGGAAAATGCAAACATATGAAATCATCAGATCCTTATTTGCGATTCATATACTTCTTGTATTTCTTGGGAAAGAACCGCTTGGAGGGCCGGCCGCGTTTCCTGGGGAAAAATTTGGTGGCCTCCGTTACTGTGTTTGAGGATGGGTCTTTGTTCTCCGAGTCGGATTGGCTTATCCCAGCCTCAGCCTCATTTCCATTCCCCAGGGAGACAGGTCCATTCCCCAGGGAGACGGGTCCATTCCCCAGGCCAGAAGAACTTGCTTCCTCCGCTGCATTAGGATCCACACTCCCCTTGGGCTTAGATGCCCCCTCTGCTGCTGCCTCTGTACACATCCAAAACAGGAAATTAACGGCAGCTGTGAGCTCACACACCGATACAAAACCTATTGAATGGCAACTTTCATACACATGTAACTGTCGAGAGAACATGCATCCACAGCTGAGGAGCATGGCTAGCGTGTTGTGCGACGAGACTGTGCCACCCACCCTTGCCACTGTAGCTGCCTTCGGTGTAGGTGAACTTCCTGGGGCGGCCCACCCTGCGACGGGGGCGGTCCTGGGAGGAGGAGGAGGGGGCCGGGGGGGGTGCCCCTAAAGGCGCAGGCTGCCTGCCTCTGCAGTCCTCGTCAGCAGGGTTATAGTCACTGTCCTCTAAAGATACCGGGGTGGGGGGGTAGATAAAAGAGTGAGTGAGAAAGTGTGCCTCAATAAGTCGGTACGCGAATGATACAGTGAGGAGGTGAATAGCTGCCACGCTGCAAAGTGATCTGACCCTAATCAATACAGGGATCTCCACTGACCTTCTGGGTCATCAATGGCCCCAGCATCAACAATGTCATCCTCCTCCTCCTGCTCTGGTGGGGGCTCGGGCTTCACCTCTGCCTGGCAGCGGGCCAGCGTCTCACTCTTCCGTGGACGCCCTCGTCCGCGCTTCTTAGGAGGGGAGCCACCTACAATTCACAACACAATTGAGCTTAAAGTATTCCCTGTTGATCTCCTTGACTACACTTATCAGATGATTTAATAAAAAATCATATTACCTATTGAAGTCCTATTACTATTTATTTTACAGTCCCGTTAAGCCTCCAAAGTCGACTACGTCACCTGGAATTTGACACCCAAAACTATATTTGGGTGTCAAATTCCAATTTGACAGTTGCAAAACTATATTTGGGCTTTTTTGCTACGACGTACAGAACTGCAGCGACCTAAGACAACAAGTGATCCTAGTATTGAGTGATTGGAAGTGACTGAGAGTTTGTGCTGGAGAAAATGGGGCTTCGTCTCATGAGGGTTAACTTACAGCACTATTTTACAGTCCTCTCTATTGGCGCTTTTCCACTATCATACCCGGCTCGGGTCGGGTCAGCTCGCTTCGGCACGCTTTTGAACAGTTCTGGGTATTGGCGCTTTTCCACTATACACAAGAGACCAGGAACGGGTAGGAGGAGTAGGAGATAGTAGGCGGAGTTATGCGTCATAACAGTGTCATAAGATTCCCCCCGCTATAAAGATCAGCAGGGGGAAATGCGATAAGAATATTGTCAAAATGCAGCACTATCGTGCACAGATCAGCCTTACAACATGTAATGTTAAGTGCCTGTAACTTGCCGCTTTCAGTTCTAGTAGACTAGTTTAGATCTCGCAACCAGGGAAATGCCGACACAATTCTATTTTTATTTCTCCTGACACGTTGAGCACTGTGCTTTTTTTGTTGGTGAACTACCGTAATAAGCCTAAAAAAGTTCAACTGTTCAAAAAGTGCAACTTCTCTGCTTTCAGAAACTGTTTGAATTTTTTAGATTGGGCATATAGTTCATGAATTACGGTAGTTCGACATGGTGGTGACGTATATTTTCACGAGACACAACACAGCCACAACAATAGCAACATGGAGGAACTTGAAGCTATCGTATACTTTTTCCTCTGCATGTGGTATATTATTAACCGTGATTTTTGGGAGAGAAAGAGAAAGAGAGAGAGGGAGAGAGAGAGGAAGCTATGTACACATAATAAAGTCATGTTTTTTGAACCCTTAAAACCACTGCCTTCACTTGTCTGCTTTATGAACTGTATGAGCATATGAGATGGCTACTGCCTGATCGATGTCGACACTGCTCGTAGTGAATATAAGCACTTGACGCATGTTGAACTCCTGGTTCATTGAGTTTACTCCCGGTTCACTTCTCGGGGTGGCACCACGGTGGTTCAGGGCTCAAAATTACCGTATACCGATGGTGGAGTTAGCCAGCATAGTCTTGTCTTTTTACCACCTTCCTAGCCAATGTTATTTACGGACAAACACGGTGCCCGGAGGCACCCTTTGCGGGTTAATAACTGTGGTTTACCGTGGGTTAGGACAATTCAAACGTGTCCGGATGACATTAAACTAAGATAATACGATGGTCAGCATAATTTTTCGAATCTTTATTAATAAGCTATTACAGGAACAGTAGTGACATTTTCCTAGAGCGAATGTGGTATTTAAAGATGGCGGTTAGGGAAGAAATCTATGAACATGGGATGACGATTTCCATTGACCAATCAACAGTGTGCAGCGTCACACGTCACACGCAGCCTGGCAAAAAAGTACCTGTGCCATTTCTGGTACCCATCGCGAACAATAACTATTTTAGTTCAAGTTTTAAAAAGATAATATGTAAAGGAAAACACAATATTCAGGCACCAGATGACCATTCAAAATATAATGTAATATAATGCAATATAAGGCTCTCAGGCTGGCATTCTGTACTTTCAAATATGTATTCTCCTTGAATCAACTATTAACTATCAGCTATTTCTCTAGCAAAAACGAAAGCTAACTTATTTGCGAAACAGCGCCCCCGCCACCACGTCGGCTCAATGCCGCAATTGCAGTTAGAAATTACATAAATCCACCGAGTGCAACGCTTATAGAAAATACGACCGTCAGAGTTTTGTCGAGAATTGGAGGCGGCTAGAAATGACGGAGGCGGCCGGCCTCATAGTTCTCTATGCAGGAAAAACCCTGGCATAGATTCGTTACGTTTTTCAGTCACGTATTCACACACCCTCGTGTCAATCTCCTGGAAGCCATCTTTTTGGGCCCTGTCCTACCGCCACTTCTAACATTACACTCTGTAATATCATATTTCTTGGCTGCTCGAAAGTTGTTTGATGCCTCTGCTTCATTGATCACCATGGTCTTAAAAATTGGCATCGTAACTTGACTAACTTTAGAGCCACTTTGTCCGAGCTGGTCCTAGTGTACGTGTCTCCATCCTCCTCCATGCAGCTGCATGATGCAGCACACATACATATTAAATAATGAAATTCAAGGACAGGACATACATACATACCTCTACTTTTGGCTTGTTTTTCTTCATCTTCTCTTTTTCGTTTTCTTTTTTGGGCGCCAGAGTGATAATGTTTACCGGACATACTTGCACAGTCTCAAACAGTGATGGAGATTACCTTTGCCCACTCGGCCCCGCCCACTCACACCCACGTGAACATTCAAAATACAAATAATAATAAACACACTTTTTTCACAAGAGTTGTTTGGCTCGATTGCGAGGTTTCACAATTCCCGATTTTATTTTATTACTTTTTTTAATTTTATTTTTACTATGAGTGGGGCCCCCCCGCCTTTCGGGGCCCCAGGCGACCGCCTGTATGGCCTGTAGGACGGGCCGGCCCTGATGCCCCCAACGGTGCTTACTGGAAGATTCAGAAGTTGTGAAATACATCTGTAGCCAATTCCATTTTCATGTTTTGCAACAATCTGGTTGCGAAGGTCTTGAGACAGCTCTTTGCTTTTACCCATCATTAGATGTTTGTTGTGTGGCACCTTGGTAACAAAAAAAACAACTTTTATAGCCCATCAATATATTTTAACCCAGCTGACATTAATTAGCACAGATTGGAGGTAGAGTTGCCTCCTAATTAGTTATGGTTTTCAGCAGGCTTTTTTCCTGTTTCATTCCACTCTATTTACATATGGTCTTTAATGTTTAGATGTTTTTGTCTGGATTGTTTGAGTTAATACCAAAGTCTGGTGCAAATTTCTCTTCATCTCATTGGAGATACTGGACAAAATGTTGATGTGTTCAATACTTATTTCCCCCACTGCAAAAATAGTTTAAAAAAGACAATGACAGAAATGGGCAGTAGAGCAACAAGACTGTAAATTAGAGTATGTAAAACTAATATAGATTACATTGTCAGTTGTGTGTGTGTGCATGTGTGTGAGTGTGTGTGGGGGGGGGGGGGTAAGTCCCAGAGTCAATGAGAGGCCGGGGGCTTGTTTGAGGCCCACTGACATGGGGAAGAAATTGTTCAGGTTCACTGATGATCTCCATCTGAATGGGCTGCAGGTATCGCCTCATGCTACCAGTAGCGACAAGGGCACTAGCAAAATGCTAAACTAGAGAAAAATCAGTCAGGAAGAATAAGGAGAGAGAAATGTGACGCGTTCTAGTGTTTTGGTCCGCATGTCAGCAACCGATCAAAATGTTCAGACTTTTACTTTGAAACATGGAAATACATTTCAACGTTGTTAAGAATCACAACACAAACTTGCTAGTTAAACCAAAATACTGCAACTCAATGGATTCGGTGAGTAATCCCCACTGCTACATAGTTAACTATAATACTACTACATTTCATACAACAGGCTCACAAAACAAGCTGTGTTAGTTGACTAGCGATGTGTCATTGATTTTCAACAACGCGGAAATGTATTCACATTTTTGGAAAGAACAGTCCGAACATTAAATGCCGGATGCCGAGATGCGGACCAAAACACTAGAACGTGTCACAAATGGTCTGTGGCCACCACCTGCAAAACCATTTCCTTTTTGGGGGTTGTCTTGCTCTTGTTGCCTCTCCTGTCCAGCTGTTGTCGTTTCATTGGCATCAAAGCAGGTGAAACTGATTAACGATCGCTTACGCATCCTAACTGGACAGATCGATATCTCAGAAGTTTAATTGACTTGGTGATGATTAAGTATTCCCTTAATTTTGAGCAGTGTAGTTTACAACAGTACTTTTAATAACTATTAAGCTAACCAAGGCTACTAAGCCCCCTCCTCTACTCCCTGAACACCCACGACTGCGTGGCCACACACTAATCACCGACGACACGACAGTGTTTGGCCTGATCACCGACGGCGTAAGATGGTCTACAGAAGTGAGGTCGACCGCCTGGTTCAGTACAGCCAGGTCAATAACCTCGCTCTCAACGCCGATAAGACCACAGAGCTGGTGGTGGACTTCAGGAAGACCCCATCACCATCAACGGGTCTGCTGTGGAGAGAATAAACAGCATCATGTTCCTGGGGGTTCACATCACCAACGACCTCACCTGGGATGAACACACCAACCAGGTGGTGAAAAAAACACAACGTTACATCTCAGGCGGCTGAAAAAGTTTGGCTTAAGGCCTAAGATCCTAGGGGCCTTCTTCAGAGGCACAACAGAGAGCATCCTGACAGGTTGTATCACTGCCTGGTATGGGAACTGCACTGCCCAAAACCCCAAACACTGCAAAGGGTAGTGCGGACAGCTGAAAGGATCAGCAGATTTGAGCTTCCCTCCATCCAGGACACCTACAGTGACCGGTGTGCCAGAAGGCCCTCAGGATTATTAGGGACCCCAGCCACCCCAATCAGAAACTGTTTGAGCTACTGCCATCGGGGAAACGGTACCAAAGCCTCAGGGCTAAAACCCAGAGGATGTCAAACAGCTATTTCCCTCAAGCAATCAGGTTCCTGGAGAAAACCACACTGGAAGAAAACAAAAGACTGTCCCCCCCAAACCAACCCCACACACACTACACAAAGAATATATATTATATGATTACTAGACTACTTGCACTGTATCATATTGCACTTCATCTTATTGTACTTTGCACAGCATTTTTGACTATTGACTATTGATTCCACTGTAGTACGACTGGTTCTGCTGTAGTACGACTATCACTTTTTTACTTTATTATTACTTACATTACTTATTTTACTTTACTCTATTATTGTGATTTTGTATCTTGCTGCAATTCCAATGTTGAAGAACCTACGGCAAAGTTTTTTACTTGTGTACTTGGATGTAATAAAATAAAATCTAATTCTATTATAGAATGGAGGGAAAAAACTGTCTCAACAGAACTAAACACTTCAGTCCACTCTCCGTTTGTCTGATGGACATCTAGAAAACAAAACAAACAGCATCAACATTTCACACCTATAAAAATGATGTACGATTTGGCACAAAACCCTTTCACCATACCTAACAAGAGAAGCAAGAAAAAAACAATCTTCATCTTCAGTCACATTCTCAGGCTGGTTAACTTGTGATCAAACTTTGTCTCTCTGCATCTGACTGTTTCCTCCTATGCAGCAGTGAAAAGGGAACAACAAGTCAGCTGTTTAGCTGACCACCCTCATGATTCATATACATCCACTGTGCCATAGCTTTTCACATTTTCAATGCCTCCAACTCTCAATCATTCGTTTGAAGCACCCACATTATTAGCTAGTGTGTGAGTTGTTGTCCTCTATACTGTACATGCTAAGGATGGCAGGTTGTCAAAGTCATTGTCTTTATAGTACACAGTAGAGGTACATTATGTTACTACCAGTTGTAGCAGGATATGGTATTTAGGTAGTGATGAGAGATAATGTTCCGTAGACTGCCTAACAAGCTGATAAGTCAGGTGCAGCAGCAGTGCAGTGAAGTTTACTGGCAAGATTAGGGATGGTTTAAAGCATACAGGGATACCTGAACTGGGCGGTTTATGGAATTTTGTCATGAGACTGAATATATGACGGGTTAGGGTTGAGCTGAACATTTGTGACAAAGGGCACAGCATCACAAAAAGGGAAGGAAGATAACTTACACAAAGTAGTATTGATTTATTTGGTAACAGCTATTGAGTGTTTTTTAATGTGGAGCAAATCCTCAATCATGGAACAAAATACTTATGCCACAATATGTACAAATTACCAAATGTCCCACCTATTAAGACCAATCACTCTTCAGCAATGCTGATACAACAATGCTGTAGTATATTGTAGTCTGACAGTCATTCTCAATAGATATACATTTTTACAGTTTATAGGCAAAAAATAAAATATTAATTTTTATCATTGCACCACTGCAATTCCTCCCTATCCGAACTAAAATGTCCATTTGAAAGCAATGCTTACTCGATCTAAAACATGCCATTGTTTGCTATTTGAAAGCAATGCTTACTCTATTCTTTTTATAACATTGTCTTGCAAGTCAAAGCAGTTGAGGCACACGCAGATGACTTTAAATAATTACAGAGTAGACCAACCTTATGTAACTAAACTGTACAGCCCCTACCATGAACTTAGAAGCCACGGGTGCAATATTTAGAATTTACAAAAACACTCCACGGTATATTTAACAATGAAATTATCCACAAGATGGATGACGGGATCCACCACCAACAACCTCCATAGTTCCCACCCAGGTAACTAAAACAAAGCGGAACGAGTGCAGCATTGAGTTCTCAGATCATTGATGGCTCTACTTTCCCCGCTTCACCAGGCCGCCAATGGCAGAGAGTTCCGGCCCTATCTTTATTCATCAGTGAAGGTGATGACATCATACTGGATTCCTTGCTGCTGCAGCTGCTCCAGCTGCTCGGCTGTGGCCTCCGTGTAGACTGTCTGGGACTGTGCCATAGCTGCGTCTGCCACAGCTGCAGAGAGCGAGGGGGAGAAGTTGGGGGAGGGGCACAGTATCAATCAACTGACAGGTCAGCATGCCTTTCTCAATTGACCATTTATGACAGACAGTCAGTCAGTTCTATAATGAATGAATGCAGTAGTGAGAGAGCAAACCTGTTACTGTAGAATGGGCTGCAGCCTCCAGATCCTCAGGACTGACTATCTGCTGCTCTGAACTGATGGGCAAGTACTGAATCTGCCCATCATGGCTCAGAGCAATCTACAGAGATGGAAAAGAGGACATAGAGGAAAACAGTCGACATCCTTACAAAACGCTAGGATAACTGCAGAATGTAAACAAAACTGGAGACACTTTTGGAGACAGGTGTTATGATTGCTAGTACAAGAGAGTCAGCATGGTAAATGGCAAATTCCAGTAAATTACTCAATTTACGTTAAAGCTTACTAAACCTTGGCTCAAATCAGAACATATAGATTTACCTTTGATAGCAATCATAACAGTGAGGTGTTACGTTACGTTAAAGCTTACTAAACCTTGGCTCAAATCAGAACATATAGATTTACCTTTGATAGCAATCATAACAGTGAGGTCTGTCTCCAAAAATAACAAATGTCTCCAGTTATAATTACATTCTGTTTGTGACGTACAGATTTTCATAATGTATTATCATTACGTTATCAAACATACTAGTACACATTCACATCATGAGTGTTGTTGTGTGCCTTCCCTCACCTGTTGCTCCTGAAGGAAGGCCCCATCGTGCTCATACTGGATAATCTGTCCATCTTGCATCTAGAAGTCAGGTCACACAGACATCCCATCATACACACATCTAATCTGACTTAAACATGAAGGGACATAGAGAACCATAGATATCAAATCAAATGGCAGCCCTTATTAGTACGGATGTAATATATTTCTGGCCATTGGTTGGTTTTGTGGCACTGTTCCAACTTTCAGTACTTCACACAGGAAAAAGCGTAATCTCCAAGGAATCAGGTCTGAATTTTCTTGCATTCAGCCCGTTTTGTCTTTAAACCAATCACTGTAACATTAATCTATGTGTAACAAAACGGGTAATAATCATGTTTATACATGGAATGAATTAACGTAAAGATGAAAATGGCAATGATAGATAATGAGTATCTACTGTCAACATCACTAAAGTTATCAACAGAAAGCTAGCTGACGTTAATGTTAACACAATAACGTACAATTGTTGACCACCAGCAAAATTAATGGTAATGTTATTGTTGGTGTCCGGCATGTTTACAGTTAATTTGTAAAGACTTTTAACTGACCGAGTGCTCTACGATGTTGAAACGAGAGCAGATTTCACCAGGGTATTTACAAATGTATTTGGGGGGGGGGGGGGGGGGGGAACAAGCTGCGCACATACGCAAATACGAAATGCACCTCTAGCCTACAAATCTTAAGTCTGGGACAATTCTATTTCAAAGCTAGGCTTCCTTTTAACTCCCTGAGGGCTACGACTATTACCAAGTCTATCACAGGTTTATCTGCAAGGACCTTCGCCCGTACAGTGTAGCCGAAAACAAGGTTTCCGCCGAATGCTGCCAACACTGGAACCAAGATATGAAATACTGTGTTGAAAATATTTCACTGAAACGGCTATTCGAGCGTTGTATGTAGTCCTTCCTTTAAACATTTTAATGTATTAATTTTTGTATGAATGATGGCAGACACACATTGACAAGTTGCAGTCAGTGTGTGTGTATGTTAGAGACACTATATCGTACGGTTATCGTATCGTGAGTTACCTTGCGATTCCCACCCCTAGCGTTGACACTGAAAAACTGTGTAGGCCTACTTTTTTTCCACACAGAAAATGTATCAGGAATTGATAAAGAATCGAACCGATAAGAAGAATCGATAATGGAATCGGTATCAATAACATCTTATCAATTCCCATCCCTAGTCGAGTCCATATGAAAATGTAAATTCTGCACGCATGCACGCCACTGTGCTCACCTGAATGTGGTTGCCATCTGCCAACACCACATACTCCTGAGGTATTAAGTGCTGGACTCCATCCTGAGAGATGATGTACTGTACCTGTGAGAGGGAGTTGGACAGAGTTAGGATAGGGCGGCTTAGTCGAGGTCCCCACTACACAGTAAAGTGGCTTAATCTGTCCACATAGGACTACCTCAGTCACCTGGTTGTCCCCTGTCATTAAGTGCTGTACCGTTTGCCCATCTACTGTGGTGATCTGCTGGATGTATGTAGCCTCCTCCTGACAAAAACAACAAACATCAATGATTACATCACTGAAGAGAGATACTTTACATTACAGAGACACATATTGTATTTTATTTTATTACCAAGACTTGGAGAATGACTGGCTGGAGGTGAGATTGTCAGATGCTGTGTGAGGTGATGGTGGTTACCTGGTCTGAGAGGGCCTGCTCCTGGGCTACTATGATGTGCTCCTGGCCCAGGGTCTGCTGGAGCCGCTCTGGACTGATCATGGTCTGACCTGCCTGTAGGGCTGCTACAGACAGACAGACACACAGACACACAGACACACAGTTAGTATTTCAAACAATGTCTGTATGGTATTGTCCTCCAAATCGAATGGATGTTAGTATTCACCCTGTAAAAAGGTGTGTGTGGGTGTATATGAGAGAAAGAGAGAATAATTGTGTGTAGCAGTTCCTTACACTGTAATGTGGCGAGGGCCTCTTCGTCACTGTTGAAAGTCTGCTGTGCACCTCCAGAGCGGGTCTTGCGTGAGGGCGGGTCCTGGCTGTGCAAACGCTCCATGTGGAACTTGAGATGTCCATTACGGTTAAACCTGATAGGCGGAGATAGGGAGAACAGCTCTAGTGCACTGTACTCTCTTTGTAAACATTGCAAAGGTTAGCATGGTGTGTGACCAAGAAAAGCCTTTTCCTCATACCTTTGTCCACAGAGCTCACATGCAAAGGGCTTCTCATTGGTGTGGGTCATCATATGACGGCGCAGGTCTTTCTTGTTCTTGGAGGCGAAGCTGCAACTGGGGCACTTGTGAGGCCGTAGGTAGGCATGCAGGCCCATGTGATTCTGGAAAGGAATGGAATAATAACCACATGATGTGTTTTCAAGGAAGTTGTGAAACATTAAATGATAAAAGGGGAAAATTATCATTTTACTGCAACATCTCCTCCATATTTACACTGAACAAAAATATAAACGTCATGATTGGAATCAAAGACCTACGGCTTTTTCTACACAAAAGGCCTATTTCTCTCAAATTGTGTTCACGAATTTGTTTAAATCTGTGTTAGTGAGCACTTCTTCCACAAGTTGAGGGAAATAGGCCTTTTGTGTACATAGAAAAAGTCTTAGGGCTTTGATTTCAACAAATTGGAGCAAAAACAAAAGTGTGCATTTATATTTTTGTTCAGTGTAAATGAGATGAAATAAAATATGAAATAATAAGAGACCCACCTTGACCTCAAGCCAGGAGGTGGCGGTGAAGTCACAGTCGGGACACTTGAAGGTGCTGGGGTCCAGGTGTGCCCTCTTGTGGTTCTCCATGTCAGAGCGGCCGTGGAAGGACTCCATGCAGATGCGGCAGGAGAACCTCTTGGGGTTGAGCTGCTGCTGGGGAGAGCCTGGGGTGGGGGAGGGGGATCTGGGGGCCTCACTACTCAGCTGAGACACACACACACACACACACACACACACACACACACACACACACACACACAGAGCTTTGTGACTCCCTACAATTACCTCCTATTTAGCCATCTCAGTTCAATGTATTTTTGGACCATGTATTGACCATATCATGTGGTGGGCTTTAGCCTCTCCCTTACCTCCACCTGCTGTAATACCCCATCCCCTAGGCCAGATGTCAGGTAGTATTTGTTGCTGTTATGTTCTTGGAGTGTCTCTGATGCAGATTGGGAGGCAGAGGGGCTCCCCTCGTCACTGCTGTTCACACAACACACAATAGCCATTGTGAGGTGGAATTAGTACTTACTGGTCGATGGAATAATGTCTCAGCAACTGTCAGTGAATACTAATTTTCAGAAAATGTACCCTGGTCAGCAGAGGGTGTAGTACCTGTATTCAGGACCCGTGCTATGGATCTCCTCTGCTGCCTGCTCCACCACACTGAAGTCTGCCGCTCCTTCATACGCCCCGATGGCTATCAGTGTGTTCTCTCCCGTCTCTGTAGTCCCGGCCTCATAGGCCTCCTGCACCAGGGTCTCCCCGTTCTCTGATACGTGGAATGTCACCACCTTCTGGGGCTGCCCCGGCTCAGAGGTCACCCCCGTCCAGGAGCCTGCCCCCAGAGCCTTAGCATCCGATTTCAACACAGCCATCTGAGCAACACACACACACACACACACGACACACACACGACACACACACGACACACGTTATCCAATAGACCCTACATATAAAGCAGGGATGCCCCGATCGATCGGCTAGCAATCGGAATCGGACGATAATCTATGAGATTGGGGAAATCCGATAATGCTTTCTAGTCGCCGATCACGACAACCGATCAATGACGCAAACAACGTGAGCCAATTCATTGTTGCATGCTCATTAAACTAAACGAGCCACTCTCGCATGCTTGTTAAACTAAAACTACTACTACTTCATTTCCAATCATAGTTAGCTAGCTAGCTTAATTTAGCTAGATTACTTATTTATCAAGTGCAAATTTGTGATATGTTTATGCAGTGTGCACCAGTGGCATTTCCAGTCACTCACTTCAACTGTGCTTACTCAGGCCGACAACACAGTGTGCGCTGCGCTGTTCCGTCTGTTTATTGTTACTAGCAATGAGTTAACTCGTATTATGCTTACCATCAACTTCTCCCATACAGTTTTTTTTGACTAGTATAGTATGATTATATCAACGGTAATCAAGTGCTTTAGTTGGCGAGCGAACTTGGTGATGGTAAGCATAATATGAGTTAACTGGCTGCTAAATTAATGTGAAAAATATGATAAATACATATACAAAAAACAGTATCGGGGCATCCCTAATATAAACATATGTAGACCTTTACATTGATGCTTATTGGTAGCATTCCTCTAGGAAGCCTTGGATGGACAACCAAAACAATGTCTGTCCATTTAACTTTCAGGGACATAAGCTAGATGCCAGGATGTAAACCACTCATCTGGGCAGTAGTACAGTACCTGTAGTGAGCTGCCCACCAGCTCACGGGCATTACTCATATTCAACAGCAGATCCAGTGCATTCTGGGCCGACAGGTCTGAGGACTCAGCTGAGTAGGAGATGGAGAAAGGTTAATGAGGGGGTGTTCTCACTAGAACATTTGCTTCACTTGAAACGGAGTTTAGGATAATGTTCGCTTTGCTCTGAGTCGCTTGGAGCTGTGAGAACGCGCATTCGAAGTCGCTCCCGCAGCAAAGAACCCTCGGATGCTCCGCTTGAAAAGGGTGGTTTCGCTTCGGTTTGAAACGACTCATCCATCACTTTGCTTCGCTTCGCTTTTGGTGAGAACGCTGCTCGAGGCAGTCCATAGGAAAACAACAGCGCACGCGTGTTGATCTCTATAAGAGTGGGACAACGGGCAATTCTACATGTTTCTGACCAATCAACTACCACGTCTGTTGCTTCGATTGCGTATGTTACTTCGTTTACACGAAGGGCTGTGAGAACGCAAATCAGAGAAATAATTTATGCGACAATGTTGCAAACTCATCCACTTGCTCCGGGTCTCGATTCGGACTTTCATGTGAGAACATGACCGTAGTTACGTATATGAAAACCTTCAAAAAGACCAAAAGTGTGGCCATCATCTTTTTTTTCTCCTTTGGGGAGTCACTGACCATGTTCATAGATGATGGTGGTGTTGCCCAGTGCATCTTGGGAGACAGAGGCGTTCTCCATGCTCTGCATGGCTTGCAGTGTAACAGGATCCACTTCAACCTAACAAATAGGGAAAACAGTCACAGGTCTGCATGAACCTTCACCTTGCAAAACTGGATATAGCATATTACAAACAATGCCTCCTTCATTAGCTACGGCCCATTTATGTAGACTGAACTTTTGTGTCATTGGGGTGTGTTACACGTTGTGCGACACACAGTAGCCAACAGCCGTCCCAGACTTACGATGGTGTTCTGCATGCCCTCGGTGTCGCCGTGCTGCTGTTTGAGCTCCTCGATCTGCTGCAGGGTGAAGAAGGGGCGGCGGCGGCGGCGGACAGGCTCCTCGGGGTGAGTCATGCTCCACTCCTCAAAGGCCTCGGGGTGACGACACTGCATATGCAGACGCAGGTTCTTCCTGTGCTTCGTCATGAAGTGGCACATCTCACAGGAAAAGGGCTTCTCTCCTGGAAGGCATACAGGCATACGCACGCGCACACACACAGGGCATACAGGCACACGCACACGCACACACACGCACACACACACACACAGACACAGGGCGCATTCGTAAATACGTTCTGAGACCGCCGGAGCACACCCAGGGTGCTCTCTGGTCATTCAGAAATTTAGAGCACTCAGAGCATCCCTGTTCGAAAATTCTGAGCACTGCGCTCTGGGAGCACACTGGGCACTCTGACTGAAAATATGTTTTTTACTGAAAAATCTGAGCGTCTGAACATTCCAATCTAAAAATGTCAGAGCAAGTTGTTGCAAAATATTATGGTTGCGGCTTGATTGATACTCGAGAGTATGATTAAACACGTTCATTTGAATGAATTTTAAAAGATGAAAATGACAATTAACAATTATCTACTGTCAACATCACTAAAGTTAGTAACAGCAATGTTATCATTGGTGTCCACCATGTTTACAGTTAGTTTGTAAAGACTTTTAACTGACCCTAAGTAAATTAACAGATTTTAGAGCGCTCTACGACGTTGAAACCAGAGCAGATTTCCTGGGCGTATTTACCAATGCACCCATTGTTAGTGATACTGCTTTCAGCGGGGTCATGTGGAAAAGGAAAGGAGGCAACATCTAACCAACATAATTATCCCCTATGTACAATACTACAATCCCATACAGTATTATGTTCATTGAATACAGTTGAGTCCTTTGTATAGATAACTAAACTAACAGAGGAACATTACACTAGTGACTGACCCGTGTGTTTGATGGCCATGTGGGAGACCAGGAAGTCCTCCTTGGAGGTGGAGTATTTACAGTAGTCACATTTGAAGGGCCTATCATTGGTGTGGGACAGCTGGTGGTTGAGCAGGAGCTTCTTGTTGTCACAGGTGTAGTCGCAGAACTCACACTTAAACCTAACAAGCACACACACGTACACAGTTAACATTGCTACTGGTTTAACGGGACATTAACATTTTACAACAAAAGTGAAGATGATTTTGAGTACTGACCTGCTGTTTCCACAACTCTGGATGTGTGTGAGGAGATGCATTTTGAAGGTGTAGCGTTTCTTAAATGACTTCCCACACTGTAAAGTCAGAGGACATGCACAGTTAGGAAGTCAGAGATAAGAAATTACAAAGAAGATTGATTTGACAGTCATGGATGGACTGTTACTGTAATACTACACATATCTCTTTTCATAGTCCTAGTGGTGCAATGTCACCTTGTCACACATGTGTGGTTTCTCATTGCTGTGGGTCTTCATGTGCTGGGTCAGCCTCTTCAGCATGGGGTACACTCTATGGCACACTGGGCACGGGAACTGGGACAGCTTGGGAACCACCTGCTATAGTGTGAAAAGCAGACAGTTTATAACAAGTCAACCTTCATACAGTATTACAACCTGTCATTAACTGGAAGGTAAAGTCCTATTTATTGGTTCCTGCCCATAGTACAGTCCAATATTATCAAAATAACAGAAAGGGGGAAATTCTTACCAAATCTGTCTTTCTTCTCCTAGGAGAGGACAAAAAACAAAATCACTTATAAATATATCTAAAAACCCATATAACTCAATGTGCTCTATATGCCCGAAATCCAACAGTTCCTGCTTACTTGGCTTTGTTGTGGACAGCAGAGTGGCGGGTCACATCTTTTCTGTAGACACTGCTGTAGTTACACTCTTCACACTTGAATGGCTTGGTGCCTTCATGGTTGAACATGTGTTCCTGTAACACAGCAGACCAGGGTCTATCTATAATACATATACTGTATTTATGTATCACCATCTATTACATGCAGGGCTCTTCAAGAGCTAATTCATAACAGAACAACTGAAGAACCAGTCATATTAAAGTGTGTTAAATACAAGTGACCTGCAGTGACCTGTCTGTTGTCACTTGCCTTGAGAGAGGACCAGCGTTTGCAGCGGTAGTTGCACTGCAGGCACTTGAAGCGTTCGGGGTCGTTGCCTTCGTGAGAATCTACGTGGAAACGGAGGTCCTCTTGGGAGAGGAAGCGGGAGCCACAGATCCAGCAGTTATGGGGCCTCAGAAGCGGCCTGAGGGACTTATAATATCTGCTGGAAGACACAGGGAAGTTTAAATTAATCTGCAAGTACTCTGTAATTGCCATGTTGAAGGCCTTGAATGGGAAAATGCAAACATATGAAATCATCAGATCCTTACTTGCGATTCATATACTTCTTGTATTTCTTGCGAAGGAACCGCTTGGAGGGCCGGCCGCGTTTCCTGGGGAAAAATTCGGTGGCCTCCGTTACTGTGTTTGAGGATGGGTCTTTGTTCTCCGAGTCGGATTGGCTTATGCCAGCCTCAGCCTCATTTCCATTCCCCAGGGAGACAGGTCCATTCCCCAGGGAGACGGGTCCATTCCCCAGGCCAGAAGAACTTGCTTCCTCCGCTGCATTAGGATCCACACTCCCCTTGGGCTTAGATGCCCCCTCTGCTGCTGCCTCTGTACACATCCAAAACAGGAAATGAACGGCAGCTGTGAGCTCACACACCGATACAAAACCTATTGAATGACAACTTTCATACACATGTAACTGTCGAGAGAACATGCATCCACAGCTGAGGAGCATGGCTAGCGTGTTGTGCGACGAGACTGTGCCACCCACCCTTGCCACTGTAGCTGCCTTCGGTGTAGGTGAACTTCCTGGGGCGGCCCACCCTGCGACGGGGGCGGTCCTGGGAGGAGGAGGAGGAGGAGGGGGCCGGGGGGGGTGGCCCTAAAGGCGCAGGCTGCCTGCCTCTGCAGTCCTCGTCAGCAGGGTTATAGTCACTGTCCTCTAAAGATACCGGGGTGGGGGGGTAGATAAAGGAGTGAGTGAGAAAGTGTGCCTCAATAAGTCGGTACGCGAATGATACAGTGAGGGGGTGAATAGCTGCCACGCTGCGAAGTGATCTGACCCTAATCAATACAGGGATCTCCACTGACCTTCTGGGTCATCAATGGCCCCAGCATCAACAATGTCATCCTCCTCTTCCTGCTCTGGTGGGGGCTCGGGCTTCACCTCTGCCTGGCAGCGGGCCAGCGTCTCACTCTTCCGTGGACGCCCTCGTCCGCGCTTCTTAGGAGGAGAGCCACCTACAATTCACAACACAATTGAGCTTAAAGTATTCCCTGTTGATCTCCTTGACTACACTTATCAGATGATTTAATAAAAAATCATATTACCTATTGAAGTCCTATTACTATTTATTTTACAGTCCCGTTAAGCCTCCAAAGTCGACTACGTCACCTGGAATTTGACACCCAAAACTATATTTGGGTGTCAAATTCCAATTTGACAGTTGCAAAACTATATTTGGGCTTTTTTGCTACGACGTACAGAACTGCAGCGACCTAAGACAACAAGTGATCCTAGTATTGAGTGATTGGAAGTGACTGAGAGTTTGTGCTGGAGAAAATGGGGCTTCGTCTCATGAGGGTTAACTTACAGCACTATTTTACAGTCCTCTCTATTGGCGCTTTTCCACTGTCATACCCGGCTCGGGTCGGGTCAGCTCGCTTCGGCACGCTTTTGAACAGTTCTGGGTATTGGCGCTTTTCCACTATACACAAGAGACCAGGAACGAGTAGGAGGAGTAGGAGATAGTAGGCGGAGTTATGTGTCATAACAGTGTCATAAGATTCCCCCCGCTATACAGATCAGCAGGGGGAAATGCGATAAGAATATTGTCAAAATGCAGCACTATCGTGCACAGATCAGCCTTACAACATGTAATGTTAAGTGCCTGTAACTTGCCGCTTTCAGTTCTAGTAGACTAGTTTAGATCTCGCAACCAGGGAAATGCCGACACAATTCTATTTTTATTTCTCCTGACATGTTGAGCACTGTGCTTTTTTTGTTGGTGAACTACCAAAAATAAGCCTAAAAAAGTTCAACTGTTCAAAAAGTGCAACTTCTCTGCTTTCAGAAACTGTTTTTTAGATTGGGCATATAGTTCATGAATTACGGTAGTTCGCCATGGTGGTGACGTATATTTTCACGAGACACAACACAGCCACAACAATAGCAACATGGAGAAACTTGAAGCTATCGTATACTTTTTCCTCGGCATGTGGTATATTATTAACCGTGATTTTTTGGGGAGAGAAAGAGAAAGAGAGAGAGGGAGAGAGAGAGGAAGCTATGTACACATAATAAAGTCATGTTTTTCGAACCCTTAAAACCACTGCCTTCACTTGTCTGCTTTATGAACTGTATGAGCATATGAGATGGCTACTGCCTGATCGATGTCGACACTGCTCGTAGTGAATATAATCACTTGACGCATGTTGAACTCCTGGTTCATTGAGTTTACTCCCGGTTCACTTCTCGGGGTGGCACCACGGTGGTTCAGGGCTCAAAATTACTGTATACCGATGGTGGAGTTAGCCAGCATAGTCTTGTCTTTTTACCACCTTCCTAGCCGGTGTTATTTACGGACAAACACGGTGCCCGGAGGCACCCTTTGCGGGTTAATAACTGTGGTTTACCGTGGGTTAGGATAACAATTCAAACGTGTCCGGATAGGGGAGAGGACAGGGAATCCAAAACCATTTGAATGGTGTCGATACTACACTCCTATCACGGTTGACACAGCGCGGAGCGAATTCCCTGGTAAAACTTTTCTCTCACCCCGCTGTCAATGGGAGTCGTCAACCAGGAAGCGGTGCTGAGAGAGCAAGACACGAATCTACCGGCATTTGACTGCCGCTGGACTGAGGAACACCATAGGCACAGCACATCGCCATAATAGCGATTTTTGTGTTATGCTTGTTGTAAATAAAAGTTCTATGATGCATTGAAATGACATTAAACTAAGATAATACGATGGTCAGCATAATTTTTCGAATCTTTATTAATAAGCTATTACAGGAACAGTAGTGACATTTTCCTAGAGCGAATGTGGTATTTAAAGATGGCGGTTAGCGAAGAAATCTATGAACATGGGATGACGATTTCCATTGACCAATCAACAGTGTGCAGCGTCACACGTCACACGCAGCCTGGCAAAAAAGTACCCGTGCCATTTCTGGTACCCATCGCGAACAAGAACTATTTTAGTTCTTGTTTGGCCCGGATACCAGAAATGGCACGGGTACTTTTGGCAGTGGAAAAAGGATAACAAACCGGGCTCACGCGGTACGGTAGTGGAAAAGCGCCATATAATGACTTGGCACACCCATACCTATTACCATTGGTTGTTACTTTTCTTGTGCCAGAGTGCCAGAATTATCAATATGGAATTATTTGGTAATACCATTGTAATTACATTGTTACTGGGTACCTTGTAATTACAGGACTGTAAAATAAAAAATTACCAATGAATGCTATGGTTTTGTATGATTCTGTTTCAGTTTCTGCTACCTGAAGGTCTGAAGTGCCTGTCTCTCATGTGGTTGATGAGGGTGTCCTTGGAGACACTCTTGTATGGGCACATCTTGCATTTGAACTGCTGCACAATCACCACCTCCATCATCTCCTCCAGCTCTGCCAGGTTTGGATGTCTGTCCCTGCTCCCCTCTTCAAGCAAGGCTGCCACCCCGGACGCTGCCACCCCGGACTCCCCCACCCCGGACTCCCCCACCCCGCTACCATCCTCCCCAGAAGCCTGGGACCCTGATTCCTGGGGCTCCTGGCTGGGGGACCACTGTGGAACTACCTCTGGCTCAGGGTGGGAGGAGTAGGTACCGCTGCTGCTGATGAAGGGCCCTGGCTGGCTCTCACTGCACTCCATGGCCTCCGGGAGCTCGGCTGTGCCTGCAGTGTCAGCCAGGGGGTGGTCTGAGGAGCCCTCGTCTGCATACAGGGAGCCATCTGGCCCGTTGCTGTTCTCCATATAGCAGGAGTTCTGGGGCTGCTGCTGCTCCGAGTGCTGTGGCTGATCTGGGTCTTCCTGGTCCCCCTCTCCCTCTTGTGCCTGGTAATGGGAGCACCCTGGCTGCTCAGAGTCCCCAGCCGTAACACACTCTCCATACTGCCGGGCCTGCTGGCTCTGTAAGTGGTCACCACTGCTGTCGATGTACCGGGAGTGCTGTGGCTGCCCTCCCTCGTCCACTCCACATTCCAGGTACCCATCGTCGCTACACTCCACAACATAGTGTTCATGGCCAGAGGCATTTGAGTCAGCTCCGCTGCACTCCACGTATCCTGGCAGGTCCTGGTCTGAGTTATCCACCACGCCGTACTCATGGAAGTCAGACTGGGAGCGGGTTTGGTCCGGCTCCTCTCCAGAGCACTGTATGTAGGAGGAGGACTCTCCAGTCTGGTCAGGGCCATCGCTACCGCACTCCATGTACTGGGAGGAGTGGGAGTGCTGGGGCTGGTCGGGATGCTCTGGGTAGCCCGAGTGGCCAGGCTGGTCAGGCTCCTGGCTGCCCAGCATGTCTCCCTGATCACAGGTGGAGGTGGGACCCTCACCCAGAGCCTCAATAGCTATACGATTGGCCAGGGCTGAGGATGACATGTGTGCCACCATAGGAGCCCCTAAACAGAGATAAAAACAAACAAGGATGGGTTAGAAAGGAGATGTTTCCAACAACAGATGAGTTAAAGAACAAATGTAAGTGGGAAAAGCTCACCATCGTCTGGTCCCTGTAGTATTAGATACTGGGTGGTCTCTGCACCCCCATCCTCCGCACTGGTAACTGCAATGCAACCTGTAATGCAATGATAAATAGGCATGAGCTGTGACAAGAGATTCTAATAAGATCATTTCAAATATTTAAATGAGTATCTATGATAACAGCAGACTCAATCTTGGATATTATCTACACTAGTACCTGAATAGGAGGTAAAAGTAGTTGATAACTGTATGTTATCATGGAAGTGTCAGTGTCAGTGAATATGATGTCAGTGCTCCACTAATGAAAAAACACATTCTCCCCGTACTCCATTAATTCCTCACCATTCATGATGTCCGGGCCGATGGTCGACTCTATAATCTTGTCGATGGCGGAGCCAAGGTCTGAGGAGGTGGAGGCGGTGGAGTCAGACACCATCATCCCTCCATCAGACACTGCGCTGGAATGGACCATCACCTGGGCCGACTCAGAAACCAAGATGGATTGGGTCACTGTGGAGACGCTTGACACGCTGGTGGACTGAGCCACCGATGAGGAGTCTGGGAGGTGGACTGACGAAGCTCTAACGTCTGTGCTCGAGCTGGTCTCTGGGATGAACACCTGGAACAGACCAACATTATGAGAGGCACTGAGTGGAAATGTGTCACTGCAAAAACATGCAGATAGCAAACTGTTGCTTTTGTTATTGGAACCCTTTCTATGCACATCTAACACATTAGCCTTTGTTCTTACCACAACCCCCTCGGAGCTTTGTCCCACATGGCAGTCGGATTCTGGAGCCTGTGCGTGCGGAGCGGCTGCGTCACTACTGTCTGCAGACATAGCTTCTGAGGACTCCATCCCCATGCCACTTTCTGAGGGCTCCTCCATCCCTGAGGGGCCCACATCACTGCTGCTCTCCACCTCAATCTCCTCTGAGTCCATCTGGGCAGTAATCATTACATTAATTAGACACAGGGCACCAGTTCCCAGCTGTTCATTCAACACACCAAATGGACCAACTCCATGTACTATCTCATCATTTGATTTTTAAATGATCAAGTATAAAAGACTAAACATAAACTACAACAAGAAGAACTATCTAGATCTATAATATCTAGAATTATTCTTTGTGTGAAAAAAGTGTTGCATACAAATTTGTGCGCACCTTATAGCGTATTTTAAGTGGATTATGTGCACTTTGTAATACAGGCAGATCTGCAGTAGTTCAAGCAGACAATTTCTTGCCTTGGTTGTACCATACTTGTGAGCAATGGATAATTGTGTTTTTCAACAGGTTAACTCAAAGTTGCAATGCACAGAGAGGTTTAAGAAATGGCTTAAGATGGTTTGAATGAGGATGTGAAATGAAGTGACTACTTTTTGTAGTAATGGACAATCAATCTTGATTGATATTGATCATGTGCTACATATTGAAGATGAAGAAGTAAAGTGCAAACACAGTTTACAAAAAATATCAGTAATTGTAGGTACTCCTAGCTTGGGAAAGCATTCCACAATATAGAGCCAGTGAGGGACACCAGTTAGAGCACCATCTCACAATCTCACAACTCGTGAGCTTAGAATTATAAGGTTCTATCTCCGTTTAGGGTAGTTCAGAGATATTGAGCGTCAACGTTTTTACATTCCATTATGTTTTGTGAGATGGAACCTTTGTATTTTATTAATTACTAACTCAAAAATGTCAACATTTACACCACACAGGCATTAATAAACACCTAATGGATCAGATTATGTGTAAAAAAAAAAAAAAAAAATTTATAATTCTAACGTCACGAAATGTCGTTGAGCCAGCACATTGGGTAAATAGAGCAGTGCTGTAGCAAACCAAACTAACTGCTCGGTGGTGTGACTTGAACATCACACAGTTATAATAATAAGAACTTTAAAGGGTTGTAAAGGAGCTCAGTCAGGTTGCCGACCTTGTTAGCGAGCTAGCTAGGCTAGTCAAGCTTAGCCAGTCATGTCAATCTGCTGACACATGATGAGGTTGCACACTATATGCAGGTCGCCTGGGCTGACAGGTGGAATTAAAAGGCTAGACAAGAGATCGCTGTGGTTTGATCAAAGTAAACAGTAGCCCAGATCTTAAGGACACGTCCAGCATGTCGCTACTACGACCCTCTTTCTGATTTAAACGGGCCTAGCTGCCCTCCCTCCTGCCTGCTTGCGCACCGCCATTTTCCGCCAGCCCTTTTTCCACTCAGGCAGTCTGAAAGCTCCTATCTCATGCGAAGGGACCTCGAGGGCCCCAGCTCTAACAGACCGCCCAAGTCCTCTCCCTGAAGAAAATAAAAATAATTTATGTATCTGACATGAGATTCCTTGGTAATTTTTCTTACCGTGAACCCCGAGTTGAATCGTCTATGTCTTGGTAGGCACACCGAACAGAATAGGAATTTGAAAGCGATTATTGCTTCTCCATTTTAGTCGGGCGCCATCAGCATCTCCTTTGCTTCCTGTTCCACCAACCGGATCTTGTTTATCTGTTTGTTTTTTGTTTTTTCCCAAAACTGGACGGTTTATCATAATCTAACCGCCTATTTTATTATTTGTATTTGATTGACCAGCATTATTATTTAATGAGGTCCTTAAACAGTACCATTTTATGTAACTCTGAATGATACATTGATGTTATGGGGAACTGGAGGACTATTGTTTTCAGAGGAAGACGTATTACAGAATGTACTCGTTAACTATGCGCATTAATATCGAATGTTGAGAGTCTGCAACAACGTTACGGAAAAGTCACCACTGCAACATAATGTTTCATACATGAATGTGTTCAGAATGGATACAAGCTAACTTCTCTTTGTCCAGCTGCTGGTAGGCGTTATGTTATGGGGTTAGAAAACATCAGGTATTGTCACAGCGCTTATTATGCGAACCTGCCTTGTTGTGTGTGTGTGTGTGTGTGTGTGTGTGTGTGTGTGTGTGTGTGTGTGTGTGTGTGTGTGTGTGTGCGTGTGTGTGTGTGCGTGTGCGTGTGCGTGTGTGGTTGTTATTCTATCTACTGTCATCATTATTTCAATCAGCTCTGCTTTGGCAATAATGTATTATAATGTATATAATGTAATATATATAATAATATGTATATAATATAATATATAATAATATGTATATAATGTAATATAATGTAAGCAAATTGAATTAAAATACCAGAATGTCGTTATGTCACTCAATAAAGAAATACCAAAAATGTACACCAGATCAGAAGAGAGTACCATATTTATTGAATTTACAGTTCTGTTAAATACAAAACATCCTATTGATTTACATAAATAACTTAACAGAAGGACAAACATGCCATCCAGTGCAAATAAATGGCTTTCTTTGAGCCATTTTAGGAAAAATAAGATGACAAAAAAACATTTAGAACATTGTTGAAAACAAAAATAATATCAGATCACTATAGACATCAATTCATGGCTCCAAAGCAACACAAATACTGCCTGCACCGGGCAGGCAGATGTAAAACATCATCAAACATTCCAACATTTGGAATCTGATCAGTTGATGTCGACAATAACATTATTTCTGGGTTATGATTATGTGTCTCCAGACTTCTAGAGCACAAGAACCAACCAATTCACAGACTATCGAAGACATTTATATGCTGATGAAAAGCACTTGTTTTTTCCAACCTGAACCATATGGGGTTGGTCCATCGATGGTGGTCAAAAATTCACCATCTTAGAAAACACATAAACAGTACCAAAGGTGCTGTATGTCATTCTCACATCAGATATCCCCCATGATCTGAGGGGTTACATTATGACATGAAGGATGAGTGTCCTGTTGCAGGATTAGTTAAGACTTAGTAGCGGAAGTTAGAGTCTGTACACTTCAGGATGTCGTACTTCACATATCCCACCCGATCCACCTGTCTCCGGGAATTCATCCGCCAGTAGAAGCGATCCCGACAAAAGTAGATGTGGCCTACAGTTGAAACATTCAAAAGGATTACAAACATGAATGTGTGGTCTTTTGATATCCAAATGTAAACTGTACAGTTAGATTTTTTAAACACACAAGATTCATATTTACCCTTGTACTGGAACACATCATGAGCATCAGTAGGGACACCCCCAAAGACCAGGTCAGTGTAACGTGGGTATCCTCTGTCCATTTTCTGGGCCTTCACATCCAGTCTGTAGGGGTAAGACGCACTTGATTGTCACAAAAACAGACAATGATACAACATCTAATCCATTGATCCCCCAATCCTTCTCATATACATTTTGGTAGTTTTGCTGTAGGTTGTATCCACATACTCCGTTATCAATTGGGACTCACCTCCAGTAGTTCTCCCCACTGAAGAGCAGCACCTTGCCTTTCCCTCTCTGCAATGCTCCCTCTACCCGTTCTATGGTACTGGGCAGGCCAAGCTTCTCTATGCTGCGGGGTCCCAGTAAACTCTGCCCAGTATACACCCAGAACCGAGTGCCTGTGAGACAAAGACAATATAGAGGTTATAGTAGAAGAAGCGTTTCACTCATGTGTTAAGTATGCATGAATATATACATTTTTTTAAATCTGAATTGTGGTACCGGAAAAGAAGTAGATTTTCTTGGTCAGGAGGTCCTCAAAGGCAGTGTCAATGACTGCTGGCAGAGCTGGCCACCTCTCAGACATGGAGAATGGACCCTTAAGCCCACCATTGTTCTTGGTTGACATCCTCCAGTAATGTCTGTTAGGTCAGCAGATAGATCAACATGAGCACTTCACCACCATGTGTGTAGATATTTTTTGTTTTCTCATAGAAAAGCTTGAAAAGTTGTAGAGTTGCTCACCCATCCTTGAAGAAATGCAGGTCTCCGTCAATCTCTGTGATGGTGTCAAATTTGGTCACCTGGCATGCGTCCTTTGAGGGGTCTACAGGGTGAGTGGTGGATGTGCTGGTGGTAGTAGTGGAGGTGGACACTGTGGTAGCGGAGGTGTCTGGCTGTTCGCTGGGGACAGGTGTGGGGGCAGTTTTTGTGGGCTGAGGGGGACTGGGATCAGGGCCAGTTTTGGGACCTATGGTAAAGCATTACAAATTAATACCATGAACAACACAGTTAAACAGTACAATGTATTACTTTGTATGATCATGTCATGTATTGATAATATCATACCATAGAGATACTGAATGC
Source organism: Nansenia antarctica (assembly GCF_963989245.1). Classification (NCBI taxonomy): domain Eukaryota; kingdom Metazoa; phylum Chordata; class Actinopteri; order Argentiniformes; family Microstomatidae; genus Nansenia; species Nansenia antarctica. Next base: position 47,169,665 of record NC_137676.1, read on the forward strand.
CTTCAACGTCGTCTTCCTGCAGAGAGAAGTTCTCCACATAGCTGTACATGGGATACATGAGAGCCTCTCTAACGGTGGAATGATCCAGACCAAGGGCATGTCCAAACTCATGGGCTGCCACCAGGAAAAGACTGTATCCTGTGAGAAGAGAGTAAATGAACTGAATGAATAAACAGTGTCCTTTATCAATGTATTTTAGTCTATTCTTATTGTACTTTGTCTAAACTATACCATATGGATATAACAAACGACATTGTCTCTCTCACTCACCCTTGTCTGGGCAGAAGCCCCATTTCGTGTCAGTGTCAAAGTTTTTGGTGGTGGCACACCAGAGCTTGCCATCTCCCCGTCCCTCGGTAGTGCAGGAGTCATACTTCTGTCCGAGGAAGACGAAGGGGAAGTGGCAGGGCTCTCCCTCAGAGTTTCCACCAGTCACAGCTGTATCTGTCCAGACACAGACACAGGCACAGACGTTAAGGAAACAAAATTCCCTGACAGCAATGCAGTGAATCACAAAGTATAATTATGGCAACCCTCTCACCTCGACTGGGACAGAAACCATATTTGCTGTCCTTGTCAAAGCTGTCTGTGGTGGCGCACCAGCGGTGCCCATCACTGCGACCCTCTGACGTGCAGCTGTCATAAGTCTCCCCCAGAAATTCAAAGGGGAGGACACACGGTGCTCCATCGCTGTTGCCTCCGAATGTGTACAGCACTGTGATGGGGGTGGTGGGCAAGAGACAGAGAGAAAGAGAGAGAGAGAGAATGGGGTGGCCAGGGTTATCTCAGGGGCATGTCACTGAGGGAGACTCCAACTTACAGACTTGCTGACCAATCATTTCTTTGAAGAATCTACTGTCAATCTTACGTTCACTGGGACAGAAGCCAAATTTCTTATCGTGGCCAAAGTCTTCTGTGGTGGCACACCAGGGCAGGTTGTCAGTGCGTCCGTCGGTGGTGCAGCTGGAGTAAGACTGGCCCTCAAACATGAAGGGGAAGTGACACAGAGCACCTTCTGCGTTTCCATAGATAGTCTTCACCACTGGAACCAAAACAGATGTTAGCACATTACACTAGTGGGGATTCAGTATGATTCGTATAATGGACACTAGGGGGAGACATAGCTTTATGAAATAGAGAACGAATGACGATTACATGGCCCCCCGTCCCCGTCCCGCTTACCTGGTCCCGCGCCAAGGGTCCAGTATTCATCATCGTCAAAGTGGGCATCTCCCTGCAGTCCCTCACCGGGGGGATAGGCATGGGCCAGTAGGCCGTCCTTACCATCAAATGGGTAGGGGTCTCCATGATCTGGAAAAAACAACCATTAATTAGCCATTCATTTCCTGTTTCTTTCAAAAATATTTATTTTGATGTATTCTTTGACTAATACGTAATTTAAATGTCATTGTTCTGGGATTGAGACTGTTGTGTTCTGTTAGAGATGCTTTAAGAGATAATAAGGCAGGAAGCTGATTAAATTCCTAATTACCTGCTTTCCCAAATGAAATCATGATGTCCGCAGTTCCGTCATAAAGTCGTGTAAAGGTCAGAGGGGTGACATCACTCCACACCTTGAAGGCGCGGGCAAAGGCGTCGTCAATCAGAGCAGCGTCCATGTCTGGGGAGTAGTTTAAGGTCCTATAGAGAGGAGTACAATTTCAAGGTCAAACTTATGCCCACAGCTAAGGCTGAAAAGTCACAAATATTCAACCACATACAGCATTCTGTAAGAACATGTTCTATCAGTGAGATAGTATCACATTGTGAACCATTAGCATACTATTTTCCATCAGTCAGAGTTTGAGAATGATGAAGCAAAGCAATGTGATGTTACACAGGACATAGAACTAGAACTGGGATGTTCTACAGTACAGTATACACACTACCTGTATGTAACGTCGTTGTGGTCCCATTTGAGGTCCCCATCGAAGGTCTGATAGTTGCGGACGTCAGGTACCCCACAGCGGGGCTGTCTCATTGCGGTGATGGTGGCCTTGTCCAGCTTCCCAGTCTCCTCCAGTCCCATCTGCCTTTGCATCCTCATCAGGGCTTTGGGGGTCGACATGGACGCGAAGCCACTGCGCTTCAGCACGGTCATGTAGCCAAAGCGCTTCAGGTAGCTCTGGAGCAGGACATGACACAAGCACAAACATAATGAGGACAATGAAATGCAGGCAAATTCATGCAATTACTGTACATTCAACGTTAGTCCCTTTAGATGAATACAAGCAGTTCAAGTTGTCTTTACTGACAAAAGCAATCAACAACACCCCATACCGGCTTTTCAGCACAGGACACATTAACCATCTGTTACTCACATCTGCCAGTTCCACATCAGTCATGTTTTTGAGGACATCTCCGGGGAAGGTGACAAAGACAGACTTCAGGGGAAGGCACCATCCACCCAGTGTGCATGTCCCCAGTACTAGGAAAGCCAGAACTCCAGATCTCATGGTGAGATTTTTTGGTTCCTAAAGCACTGAGATGCTATGAGCCTGCTGATGAAGAGACAATAGAAAAAAGGACAGCTTGTTGAGGAACTCTCCCTTGAAGATTTGAGGATATCAACAAAGTTTAGGCAATGTTGGATCCACTCTGTTTATTTTGACTGGCAGCTCTTGTTGTTGTTCTCTTTTCTGCCCTTGGTGCTGTGGAGTCTGTATTTATGGTCTTCATAAAGTCTTAGTCACTTAACCTCGCCCCCGCATGTTGCCAACATCACCCCTCCTATAGGCTACACTATCGGATGCTTGACAGAATGCATGTGTTGCATTGGGAGGGGGATTTCCAAGATTTCCAAATTTAGTGAGATATCTATTGCTAATGGGAGGCTGTCTTTTTTTTGGCATAGTTTCAAGTGGATTGAAAGAAGGAAAGGTTTGATGACATTAGATGAAGAAATTATACCTATATATACCTTAGCATATGATATTAAATACTGTATATTACCACATTATATGATACAGTACATATAATTAGTGTTCCTACTACTACGTAGGAACAGTATTGTTATTGGTGGTATACTTCTTATTCTTTTCCTGGCTTTGGTCAAATAGCTCAAAAAGTCCCTGACCAAAAATGCTATGAATTTGCATGCCACAACTAGAGAGCATCAGTAACTATGGCAGAAAGAATGACCATGATTAGACCATAGGTGGCGCTATAATTACCAAAGTAAATAATTAAATTCAGAATGCTGGCATTTCCACCCCCTTGGGTGAACTTTTATGAAACTTTCCTCATGGGGAACATATTTGCCTCAAGAACCCATAAGGTCCGCCATGATGGATTTTTGGTGCAAAATTTGGCCAAACTTCTACAAATTAACTTAAGATCAACTGTAAGTCTCATTGGTCCGAAATTGTATATGAACATGCATGGTGCACGTCTCTCTATAGGATGTTAAAGGATAAGAGATCCATTTAAAGATATCTAAAAGCTATATTGGCTAAAAGCTAAGGCTAATGCTAATATAGCACTTTAAAAATCATCTTCTCATGACTGCTTTACCTGATTCAGTCAGATGGGGGTGGCATACTATGCTAGGCTTGCAGAATATAGTGTAAGCACTATAAGTAGTGAAATGCTTGACATAAACTATACTACATGGTCATTAACTGGGGAAGGTTAATCCACAATGCATTTTCATATTTACGCTAGTGTATATTATCATCATAGCATAGTAGCCTGTGTATATCAGGCCATAATTAGGTGACTGGTACCTTACAGGCCCCTGGTCCTAGGGTATTTCATAATATCATAGCTTAGTATATCATGAGTTCAACTTGGCCTATTGGCCATATTAGGTGAGTGGTCTACCCCCCTGTCTGTAGGTCTACCCGCTATCTGTCAATCTACAACCTGTCTGTAGGTCCATGTCCGTCAATTTCACCCCATTTATGGTTATGGGGGCATATCTGTAGAAACAAGCCCCATTGCCGCTTGCGGTTATATTTTGTAATTTGTAATTTTCTCAAAAGAGTGACAGTACAATAAGAGATAAATCCCAAAATAGATTGATTGGGTTCAAACCTACACACGTTTAATTATTTAAATGTATTTTAATGTACATCGATATGAAAACATATTTAATCTATTAGGTGTTTTGTCACAATGTAATGTACTGATGGGAAGTTTTGACACTTTTCTGTTGTTTTTTCACACAAAACTGTTCCCTCTCTCTCTAGTGGTCAAACTGGGCCAAGTCATAGCTATAGTATGTAGTACAGTACATTAATAATTATGAGTGTTATAAATGTACAGTATATGGAAAACAATTATAAAAAATACAGTAATACTATGCACATTCAATTACACCTTTTTTTGTGAACAATTTCTTTTATTGTTTTCTTTGAATATGAAAGACTGAAAAATGCATTCAACAATAGATGGGGTTCATTGCACCAAACAATAATACACCAAACCTTTGCAGAATGATTAATTGCACAATGCTTAATATATAGTAATATTACTGTAAAAGTGCAATAGTGTCTGTGGTCTTTTGTTTAGGGAACCCTCCACTTCATCATCACCAAACCAGTGATGTAATATCCCTTGTCTCACCAGAATTACAACATGTCATTAATAACCAATGAGTCTTATTGGTTCCTGAGAACATGAGAACATTGTTTTCCCATCATATGGGCTCTTTCATCACTGTCTAATCATTCTGCAACTCTCCAAATGCCTGTCATATTCCACATAATCCAATTGGTCTTCAAGGTATAAACAAGCTTCAGTGCCTAAGCATGTTGTGTGTATGTGTGGGTGTGTATGTGTGTGTGTGTGTGTGTGTGTGTGTGTGTATGTGACACACACTCTGAAGAGGTGTGTGTCAACCTACGGCGATGCGGGCCTACGCAAGCTATGCCGTAGATTTTACGCAGAAGTATAAATTGGGCTTAACAGGGTGATGACTCACACGGGTCCCACATGAACCTGCCAAACCTGCATATGAGGGGCTTTTTTCTATTAAGACACTGCTGACATCCTTCCTCTGTCCCCCCCGTATATGTCCACATTTGACACCTATAGTGTATCTTGGCAGTGGTGGGCACAGAAACAAAGTCTGCCAATATAATATACTGAGTATAGCAATTCAGCAATGTACCAATAGTCTGCCTTCTTGTTCATTACTTCTGTCTCCAATTGGTAATGGGATATGACAAACAACACCAACAACATTTAGCAATCTCCGATATTACAAGAGCTTATTGTTGCATTATAGCTAATCGGACTATAGGCGGAAATCAAGTGCAACACATTTTCTAGTAAAATACCCACCCCCTCCCAAAAACAATTGAGGCATTTATTAATGTGACATTATTCCTAACACATATTGTGTTGTAGATAAACTTAGATTGGCACACACCAACCCTAAAAGTATACTGGTCCAGGAACCTTGGCTCACGCTCCCTATTCATTAGGTTTGTTGCCAAAAAATTATTGTGAATAACATCAACACTTAAAACCTTAAAACCACATCTTCTGTCTGTTTATCATCGCAGCAAAGCTTAGGGAAAATGTGTGCATCAGAATTTCACTACTATAAATAGGGGCCAAGCTAAGATTTTGATTTCAGGTGGGGCACATAATATGCAGCAGCTCCTCTGTGAAGTTGACTAAAATAGACCATTTGTAGTCTATTCCTGCTATTTCAAAAACACCACAAAAGGTAAACCATCAACCCCCCTTAGCCTGTAGAACATCCAACTGTCAAGCTAGACAACTACACCTCCTTCTATGGTAGGCCGACACAATTTCCATGGATTATTTCTATTTATATAGCAAACAGATTCTTCAAAATGGATTAACATGCTGGTGCTGCGTTAAAGGACTAGTTTGGCCATAAGAGACAGTTCTGTTTGTGAATTTTAGCCAGAGGCTCACACACAAAGAGAGCTTGGATTTCACCCACCCTGGCTGGCAGTGGAGTTCTGCTTTTCTTCAAACACTACGCTCTGTCAGCTCAAATCCCCCCCATTTGATGCTGCCTATATGCTCATTTAGACACAATCATATGGTTATTTCTGTTTATGTGTGGCACTTCAGAGAATCCCCAGGCCTCCTTTGAAAACATCTGCCACTGATTTAAAATGGCGTCAGATGCGTAATGAGTGTGGCTCCATGGATGTTAAGAAGAAATGCCACATTTATTTATTTTCTGCTCCTTATCCAAAAACAACTGGCAAGGTACCTGGGAAAGTTCCCATTTGGATTGTCAGTGTTATCCCGACATTGCCCTCCCTCCCTCATTTAGCAGCATCCTGTCACACACCATATATGCTGTCATATAAGGTGAGGAACTGTGTCAAAATAGCACGGGATAATATCATGTTGCTTGTACATAGCCAAGCTCTTGAGAAAACTGCAGTGCCTGGATTTATATGATTAGGTTAACCAGCCATACAATGATAGGGATCACATTCACATACCTTTTGCCTCAATGTGATTATCTGTGTGTCACAGTGTTTACTGGGACTGCAGTAAAAAAGAGACAGGGAGGAGAGAATAACAAATGCCTAATGGAATTGGACAAGAATATCTTTGGCATTTTTTATTCAACAACAGCTGCAAGCCAACCCAATCTAACAGTGCAAGTTACTCCACAAGAGGAGCCATACCCAGAATCCTTTAGGCCAGAGCCTAGGCCTGGGCCAGCCTTGCTCTTTCTTACATGTTTATTAATTCACCATTTTGTTTTACTACAAGTCATGAGACTTGGTCCTTTATTGTGACATGCCCTTTTTGGTTTTCAACTGGCTTGTTAAAAAAAAACTGTTTATGTCTTGTGCGTTGTTTTTAGCAGGCGGTTATAAATGCCAAAATCACTTCCCGTCTCTTATGGAGGGCGAAAAAGTATGTGGTTCATTGGCAGGCTCTCTGCCTCAGAAGCTTGCAGCTGAGCTGTACTTTGTGGCGGCTGGTTTGTTGATTTAGTGGCAGGACATTAAGACAGGTCATACAGCCTTTGATGTGGGGTGTGTTTTATCCCTCCACTCATTGTGTCCAGGTACTTTACCCAGCCTTGCTGAGCATGCTGTATTTTCAGTTGTTCTGGGAAAGTTGTTTTTTGTTTAAAAAAAAAGTTGTTTTTTGTTAAAATTTCTCACTGTAGCTTATTCTTACATCATTGTCCTCCCTGCCAAACATCTCTTTTATGTTTCCTCTTTTTGTATTCATCATCTTTCTATTGTTCCTATTATTAGTACCGTGACAATTATCCAAATGATTTTAGAAACAGTAACAAGCAATGCTGTGGTTTCACATGTCCAGTAGGCCTGTATTGTTACTCATGATTCTTAACATCGTAACCGTGGTGCAGTTGAGTTTGTTGTAGAAACTGACACTGAAAGAAAATACGAATCATCCAGTGCTCTATGCTCTTTCTAAACATCAGATAAGAAACCACAGTAACAGTTGTGTGTCCTCGGGTCCTTTCGTATCACACTGCACACCTGTCATTGACTCATCAGGATAAACAGGGCAGAAATAATTGTATGAACAGACCCAGATAGCACAAAGCCATTGACTCATCCCTCCTGACAGAAGTGGTTATATCTGTTCTGTTTCAAATGGTCTATTTTATAACTGTCACTCCCGGCTATCAGTCATCACAGTTATACAAATGAACAACTTTTTTAGTGGAAGGCCTCTGGAGTAATCACCTAATTCCAATAGTATGTACAGTGAGGTTAGAGCACACAATCCAACGGTCAATAACAATGGTGAGAGAGAGAATACAATGAAAGGAGGGTAGCATATGAAAGTTTGTGTTGTTATGGTACTTTGAAGAATCAGCACTATGTCATCATCTGTGTTAATATTGTGTGTTGAACACAGATATGCTATCTGATCTGAAGTATCAGTGACATGTAAACCATGCCAACCATCGAGGACCAATAAATTGTTGATCACAGCACACTGTCTGCCTACAGGACCAATGTTTAGTTAGCCCTTATTCTGGCAACACGCTTACAGAGGCAGGCAACCACAAAAACACAAGCATTGTTCCCTCATTTGCAATATCACCAGGTGCTTTCAGGATGTGTCACTGTGTTTAATCTGAACACAGGATATGACAGGGTTTTCTCTGCCTCATATGCATATTAGGGAAATGTACTGCGGTTGCTACATGTTTCTGGATCACAATATATCTAAAATATTGGCTTATTTTCAAGTCATTGATTGCAAAAAGAACATTTAAAAAAGAAAATAATATGGAGCTTTTGTTATGTTTATATGTGTCCTAAAACAAGTATCATACTGTACATTACATAACATTTAACATTTTTGGCATTTATCAGATGCCTTTATCCAAAGCCTATACATTTCAGAATCATCTATCCACCAATCATAGCAGGAAAAATGTATCTATGCTCGGGCCTGCGGCCTTTGGCAGTGCTAGAAGGGGATATTAAAAATGTTTAACAGTACTGTAGCAAAAGTTCATACATGCTCTAGCAAAAGTTCTAAGTTCTAGTACCGTGTGTAATAAGTAATGAATAAAAAAGCATGGTTAGTGTGAAAAAAGACTCTTTGGGCAAGACACTTAACCCCAAATTGCTCTCAATGAGCGAGCCGGCGCCTTGCATGGTAGCTTGCCGCCATTGGTGTGTGAATGTGTATGTGAATGGGTGAATGAGAGGCCATTGTAAAGCACTTTGGAATAAGGCGCTACCATTTAGATACCTAATGTGATTCCACAGTGTGTGTTCCTGAAAAGCAGGCGTTTTTGACTGGGGGCCATATACGAGGGTTGACTCTGTCTGCCCAGGCCTTGGCTGCCAATGCTGGGTTGGGCTGGGCAGGCTCTGGGGCTGTGGTACATTTATGGATAGTCATACTTCGCCACGACGGTTAAAGTCTAATTACTTACAGGCGTAGAGTGGTGGCCTTTATGGGTGTGCCATCCTCCGGCACCCAGAGCCACCGCGACAGGCAGAGACAGCAGGACCACGCTGAGGGCTTTGATTGCCACAAATATTATTATTGCTTATTTAACTTTTTTTTCTATTTGAGACAACGCCTTCATAACTTTTTAAAGAGCTGTTTTTCCAACATTGTTTTTGCCTCCTGAAAAGATTTAGAAGGCTGGGTGCCTCAACTGAAACAGTGTTCTTTCAGAAAGATACAATCCCCTGAAGCTAACCTCCCACGCATCAAGAGTTCTCTGTACGAAGGTGTACAAACTACAGCAGAATCCTACATCTTGGAAAACCACTGTTTACACCGAAAGAGCGGCAGGAATTTCCCCTTCCTATAAAAACCCCAAGCAGCTGATATGGAGAAGGAAGTGAGTCAGGCTCAGGATTTGACTGGCTCAGCTGTAATAAACCATGGTTCAGACTTGTTGAGGCAAGCAATTATCTCTCATCTCTTTATGTGTGTTTGTTCGGACGCCTGAACTGGTCGGGTTTGACCTCATGCTTCAGACAACAACATCACAAGTCCTCCAGGCCATAGACATGTAGCCTTTACAGTCACTGCGCTGGAATGTTGCAAATCAACTTTTAGGTTACAGCCCTATTCTTAGTGGTAAAGCATCTGTTGATGACCCACTCATGTGTTATTGAGATAATCTATATCTGACTGTACATTTCTTCTTCGATTGCTTGAATCTCTCTGCTAGTATCTGAAAAACAAACACATTATGTAACTACTGACAGGGCAGAGAGTTAGAGGGTCTGAGCTGACCAAGTATCTTATGGTATTATGTTACAGCTACCTAGTTGACTTTAAACTGTTTGTCTGCTATGTTCATCGCTTGATGAATTAAACTGTGATTGCATTCCAACATGTTTTATTATACTGATTTCACCAGACTCTAATGAATAAAAGGCTACAGTCCATTTATAACTAAGCACAATATGTCCCCATTATGGCCAATAATAATGAGTTATAACCAACATTCTCAAACAGTGATACTGTAATACCCATACACTATACACGCATGCACTATGAAGGCTAGATCTCATCAACAGGCTATGGCGCAGTGCTCTAATATTTGGTACAAAGGGGTAAACAGGTATAGTCTGGCCTCTGCTGCTTAATAGAAAATGTGCAGTTTGAGTGGTGACAGTTCGTGACGTTAGAATTACAAGGTTCTATCTCCATTTTTGTCAAAATTGAGTTTTTTTACATAATCTGATCCATTCGGTGTTTATTAATGCCTGTGTGGTGTTATTTTTAAAATGTTGACATTTTTGACTCAGTAATTCATAAAATACAAAGGTTCCATCTCACAAAACATAATGGAATGTAAAAACTTTGACGCTCAATATCTCTGAACTACCCTAAACGGAGATAGAACCTTATAATTCTAAGGTCACGAGTTCATAACATGTTTCTGGTCTTAAAGGAATGTGATGTATACATGTTGCAATGTAATGGGCCAAAGCATGTACCTAATCTGTTACCAAATGTCTAGCCATTCTAAAACTGTCCCAGTTATGTTGTGTGTGTACATTTTATCTGTGTCACAGATATATAAATCTATTAATTGGCACTTATTCCAAGTGGGTCTCTTGGTCTTCGCATCTACGGCCAGAGCAGAGCAGAGTCTTCAAAGTGGAAGATGATCTGAGCAGAAGGACCAGTGGGAGCAGCTTAATTAAGAAGACAGCTGTGACCCTCTCAGCCTCTATACATCTGTGAGCATGTGGACCTCTGAGGCCTTCCGATAATGTAGCTTCAGTGTCCTCCACATGCAGTACATATGACTTCCAGCAGGTGACACTCTGTCTTAAGACCCACAGTAGGTACCCACATCATCAGCTACGGGCATTGCTAGGAGACCAAAACAACAACAACAAAATAAGTGTCTTTTTGGTTGACCATGTCATGTCTACTATCCCATTCTCCACAGTCTACCCTAACCCAGTACACTATGTTATTTATAAAGTCAAGAAGATGTTTTTAATTGCTCTGTTAATTTGCTCTGCAGACATTCCTATCCAGAGTCAGGAAGAAGTCTTTTATCCAATATCTCACCCAGTTTATGCTATTTTCAAAGCTCTAGACATGTGTTTGAAACAATGCAGCCAATCACATCTTGTATATTTACAGCCCCACTACAGTGCTGTGTTTTCACAACACGTACTGAGGAGGAGATTTGTTAAAGAAAAAAAAAAGAGTTAAAATATTGATGTTGCCCTGATTTTGTGAGCCGATGTTCAGTGAATAATTGATTGTTCAGGGGAAAATGAGTTTGTTTTATTTTCAGCATCCAACTGTTCCTTTATTGGTGGGATTCACATGCTGCTCACTTTGATTGCTTTTCATTTATTATTACACAGCCCGGGTCCAACAAGAGGCTTGAAATATTGACTGTTGCTCTCTGAGAGGAGCATCGATCGCTGAATGTTTGTGTTCAAACCTATATTGTGAATTTCTAGACCTTCTGTAGTGAGTCGATGGCGAATACATTTGACAGTGTGATACTGCTTTGTTATGTTGTGCTGGTCAAATAGCTCACATTATTTCATGATCATTTGTACCGGCAAATTATTTTCTAGACATTTAGCAGCTGTGAATTTGCTAGTGTTAGCTTTATGCTCTAGAAGCTACTTCAGGGAAAACATTTCAATTAAATACCCTTGCATATTAACTATGCTGCAAAAACACCATACATAGTACACAACCAGCCACTTGGACAAAGGAGTACATTCAGCTGCATAAATCATAATCAATGACATGCCTAACATCTTTCAGGACCATCAGTGTGCAGTGTGAGTCTCAGCCCACAGTCAGGTTGTGGTATGGTGTTAAACTGTTCCCCTAGCAGCAGACTCACTGGTGGCCTCTGGAGGTATACTGATGAGGACCCAGTTTCTTGTGGTTGAGCACCTGAGGCAGAACAAGCGTTGCTTTATTCATGACTCCCGACCAAAACCCAGGTGGATCAGACAGCTCTTCCATTTTTAATGTGAAAAACCCTTTAGTGGGGCATAAATATCATGCCATGTATTCTCACTTCACCCTGCCTTGTTTCCAGGCTCTCTGGAGAAGTGAAACATTGCATGTCAGATCTCCTTCAAAGGGATATATTGGCAAATATTGGAGGCACACACTGGATAATGACATGTGTGTGTAGATTTTTACTTGTACAAATACGTGTGGAGAGAAGATAAGATAAGACAAGATAAGCTATATATACTGTATATCGTCACCAACATAACACCTCTCCCATAGAGGGGGGCTGGGAAATCTCACAATACTCCTCCACGGGGCTCCCCTGGTGCTAGGAAAGAAAAAAAAAGAAAAAAAACAAGAAGGGAAAGGAGCTGGTTTACATAAATAAAGGCTATGTACACTATCCACTATACTATACTATACAAATAAAACACTGTGCTGTACTCTATGCTATGCTATACCTATTCTAACATTTCCTATCTCTGAACCTTATGTACCCGAGGGTTGTCATATTGCACATAGTGTTATTGCACATTCATTTAAAGTGTCGCAGTTTGCAGGTTTGAAATGTTCACAGTTGTGTTTCAGTATTGCACTTGATTTCAATCTAGTAGCTGCCATCAAATTGTCTAGATTGTCCAGGGCCTAGAACCTAGGTCTTTGCTGTGTTCAGGGCCTGAATGGCCCTGGGGTAGAAGCTGAGCTTCAGTCTGTTTGTCCTTGCGAACATGGTCCTGAACCGCCTGTCCGAGGGCAGCCGAGCAAAGTGTTCGTTCCCAGGGTGGGATGGGTCTCTGGAGATCTTGGAGGCCTTCCTGAGGCAGTGTGTGTTGTACAGCTCTTCCAGAGAGGGGAGGGGGGCGCCGGTGATCTTCTGGGCCGATCTCACGACTCTCTGTAGCGCATTCCTCTCTGCGGCTGTGCAGCTGGAGAACCACACGCAGATGCAGTAGGTGAGGATGCTCTCCACTGCGCAGCGGTAGAAGGTCACAAGCATCTCCTGTCCTGTTACTGTTTAATTTGAGATGAAGGTTATTCAGATCAATACAGGAACAGTTGTGTCCTTGCTGTCCTGGCTGTCTAACAACAAAAGTGACAAGATCGTACAATACAGAGACAAAGTCATGGGTAATGTTCAGGCAATAGGGCCACAAGCAATAACATCACTGTATTACAGATACTGTACAATACATGCCTACAGACACTCTGTATACAAACACAAACCATGCAGTTCAGAGTGATGATGTGACCTCTGCCACACTTACCAAAAGTCTTTTTGACACTGAAAACTATTTCCTCCTGTGCTTACTGGCTCTTGTTCTATTGAAAGCCATGTTCATGTTTGAAGACAATTGCCACCAACTCTTTGAAGCCAATCATCTGTCAGTTCGGCGTTCTAAATTTGTGCTAGGTATTTAATGCGCAGTAACTTGCGCCATTTTCTATACATTTGGACTGAGTGAAGTGAAGATATCTACCTGTAGCCTAGTAAGTACATTTAATCTGGTTTAAACTCCCTGTGTTGTTGGTAGCCGAGAGCTGGTATAATTTGATGGTGAGGCCAGTTTCTGTTCTATTGAAAGCCATCGGCCACCAACTCGCAGTGGGAGGTGTTCTAAATTTGTTCTAAACTATTTAATGCGGGGTCACTTGTGACATTGTGTACATTTGGACTGAGTGGAGGCACCTGTCTTGTTGTTAACTCATCGTTAGGTGGGAGGGGCTGTAACCCTGCTAGTCATCGGCATTTACAGAATCTCCATTTCTATCCAGACAGAGCAACAGCCTCTGTGACAGCCTTGAATCTCAAAGATGCCTTTTTTAGGCATATTTTATTTTTTGTTTTTTATATTTGGTATTTGATTATGCTACTACTCTGAGTGCATTTGAGCTCTACCTGCATATTGTACTGCCCACTAACCCTCTATCTCTCCACCGGCAAATATTACAATGTGCTTTCTCCCCATTCCTGTAATTTCATCCCTCAGGAGGACACACCGGCGCTAGGCTTCTGGGGCAGGAGGTAGAGCCCGGCGTCTAATGATCGCAAGGTCGGCAGATTGGCGGTTCGAACCCCGGCTGGCCAAATGTCGAAGTGTCTTTGGGAAAGATACTGAACCCCAAATTGCTCCCAATGAGCGGGCCAGCGCCTTGCGTGTGAATGGGTAAATGAGTGATAACTCAGTCCATTTACCATTTACACCTCCCCTTGCAACGCTTCCAATCTAATCTATCCGCCATGCTCAACTGACCATGACCTCATTGCTGGGGGAACTGCCAGTCAGTGGTCCAAA
>NC_137676.1:47918874-48018874 GCF_963989245.1 Nansenia antarctica
CTACAGAGATACTATTCATGAATAAATAGGATAGCCTTTACTTTTATGATCATTTGTAAAACCAAGAGTTGCATTTAGATTCCCTACCCTTCTCCTGAGGTGTGCACTCATACACTCCCCCTTGTGGATTTAAAAGGAATGGGCCGGTCTATAGTAGAAACTCCACCAGACGTCAGTGCACATTTTGGGGGAAGGGTAAAGAATTGTAACGCACCATGGATTGACAAGTGATCATCTCTCTGTGTAAAAGTTGAGAGCAGTTGTGTTCTCTATTTAATGGGGTTGGTTATTTTTTCTGGGATTTAAAAAAAAAACTTTTCTCACAAAATGATCCAATAGCTTGTTGTTAGTTATTGGCATATATCCCTGAGCCATGTTCATATTTTTTTATCAAACTTTTATTTTCAGAAGCATTCCTTCTTTCATAATAGTCATAATGTGTTTGTATAGACAAATTAAACAAGTGTGCAGTATTACAATATATGATGGTACATAAATCATTATTATTCCTTTAGTATTAAAGGATAAAACAGTATAAATCAACCCACATTATATTTTGTATATATATTTTATTTTTTAACTGTGTTTTCTAAAGATCAATAAAGTCAACTTAGTAGAGAAGGAGCCCCGAAGTACCTGAGGTATTTCAGTGTGTGTGGCGGGGCTTCATAAGATATAGGGGAGCTGTCTGTCTGTCTGTCTGTCTGTCTGTCTGTCTGTCTCCAGGCCTGGAGGCAGTAGTTTAAATCAGGGATCAGGGAAAATAACTGAAGCACTATTAGCCTTTATCAACTGAAGTCTACTTAGATGCCCTTTGCTTTTTCCTGGTAGGTGAACATGGATATCAAAGTCCAAACGATGTTACCAGCGCCTTACGGAAACAGGTCTTGTGTAGAAAAGAATCCAGCTTGTATTACTTGTTGTAAGTCTACATTTTGTAGTATACGTGACTTAGTTTAGGTGTTTTAATTGGCTTGGTATGTTGTAGATGTTCTTCCTTATTTACCTTCTGAACTTAAAACTGGCCTTACCTGCCTTGATGCACATTGTTGCAGTTAACTAATATTACGTCATCATCAAACGCTGGTACTCCTTTTGCATGTAAAATGTTTTGCATGTACTGTATATGTATTCTGAACAATAGAATGTTGTGTACTACTTTTGGAATGATTTCTTAATATAATTTCTGTCAGTTTAAAGACGTTCCACCAAAGCAACAAAACAATACAGTATCACTACAAAACAAAGTAAAGTAGAGAAGACCTCCCTGATGTCTTTTGGATGAGGAACTATAGCTTGACCAACTGCAAACTAAAAAAATAAGCATCCATTAATTCACCTCCTAGCCAAGATAAATGATTTCTGGGTTGCTACACTCCATAAAACCTCATCATGCCTTTTCCTATAACAAGACAGAAATCTCTCATATTATTCTAATGTAACATTGAATAACACCCACTGAATAACATTGGGATAGATAACAGTTTGCAATATTCTCATTATCAAAGAATTATGCACAAACCATTCATTCCAGCTCCTTTGAATATGAATTTGTTTATTTACACAAAATGTGTTTTGCTCTCCATGAAGTAGATATCCCTATTACATTGATATTAGGCTTAAGTAAGTAGGTGCTGAAAGTCAAACAAACTTAGCCATTGAACTTAACGTATTACCTAAATTAATTCTGCCCTAGAATTTGGATTTAAATGTGTTTAATCAATCGATCGGTCAAATGTCATGGACAAGCAGTAGCAGACAAAGACTGGGAGGCAAGCAGTCTGACTGCAGAAGTGGAATTGAAGAGAAACCACAGAGACCAGTCATGACTGTGCCCATTGTTTCAAACAGAAATATGAGCATATTTTGTAAGTGTAATGGGATATTACCATTAGGTATAGCTCTCAAAAAAGTACTTTTATAAACCCCAGTTTGAAAATAAAGATATAAAACCCAAGTATGTCATAAGTAAATCGTACAGCTGTCATCCCAGTATTAATGAATATCAAAACTCTCCCCATGTTTTTCCTACATTTCTGTCTAAAAGAAACAGACAAACACCGAAAAACCTGGATTTAAGGAAAATGTTAACATATAAAAATAATAAATCCATGGTAATCTGATTATGAAAGTATGTATGTTCTTGATAGGACCCAAGCATATTGGTGTATCACATCTTTTGCATACCTTTCATAATGGCCAAAGAGGAGACATTGTATAGCTTTAAAATTATATTGTCTATCCATCCAGTTTCAACAATCATGGTAAATTAAAAAAAGAAAACTTTACACTGTACATCACAAAGCTTTTCAATTGGAATACAAAATATCTTTTAATTCTAATTTCAACATAAGTCACTAAATAGGAAATCTATTCAACTACTGCTGGGGGGGGGGGGTCAAACTGTAAAAGTAAAAGAGAATCAGCTTACATGTCTGGTTCGGTAATAGCTCTATCAACTGAAAATGGAGGGGGTGAAATGCTATCAGCTGGTTGAACACTGCAGTCCCCCTCCCTCCATTCCCTCACCAGAGTCCCTGTAGCCTCAAGTGTCCTCTCCTCAAGAGCAGAACATGGCCACCTTGTAAACAGAAGGAGGAGGTAGGGTGAAAGCAGGAGGAATGGAGGGAAGAGGGGACAAGGAGCTAAAGGGGAGCCTCACCTTCAAGTTTCATTCCCTCTGATGCAGATGCTATGAAGATACAGGTGCACACTACCCTCACCACCCTGTGCAAAAAGCTCAAGAATTCAGTCGGCTCAGGGTCTCCTTTACCCCCCAGGTATAAGAACCTGAGTTTGGAGGGCAAACAGACTACACATCTTTGAGGTGGGTGTACACTGAATACCCCCGATCCTAAATCGACCCCTCTCCCCCTAGAAAAGAGAAAGCACCAGGTGTTTGCGAACACCAGCAAGAAGCCACCGCATCATCATGCACTCTTTTGGTTTTTAACCACATTTGTTGAAATAACAACAAATTGTAAGGTTATGTAAAGAACACAATCAACTAGAAAACAGAGCTTGCTCCACATGACAAAGCCATGCAGTCAAGGTTGTCCACTTTGTTATTATGTGACTGACAAAAATGAAAGCCAATCCAGCTATCACACTCCTGCACATTAAAACCTATGATATCTGTTACTGTACGGGAAAGCTTTAATGAAAAAATAAGCATTCCAGATAGTCAACGTAGTAAAACGTAACAGTCTGGCACAAATACTGCATATAAACCCTTTTATCTTTGGAGGCAATTTACATGTTGATATCAAAGTCAAGAAAGACAACAGTGAATTTTTTTGTGATATACAATTTCAAGAATATGTGTTGAAATAGCAATGGAGATTCAGTTAAGAAAAGACCAGTTGGGTTTTGTGTGTTGTGTTTATTTTCATATAAATGTGACTGGTGTTTGTGCTCCCCTAGAAAGACACAGACTCTAAATAAAACGGAAACAATTTCAAAAGACTTGACTTCAAAGGCAAGAATTTAAGGGCTTTGATAAAAAGGGGAGCACTCTAGATATGGTGTATGTAAAACTAATGAATCAGAACTTTTACTGTAGCAAAATCAATGAGGGAGGGGGACAAAAGTTTCTTCATTCCCTTAAAGGCTGCATGATAAATAAAAACAACAAAGCATGATACGAACAAAGGATTGTGGTAATGAAAAAGCCAAAAATAAAAATGGTCAGTTAAAACAGGCACACACACACACACACACACACACACAACACACGCATGACTGAAAAAAAGAATTTGAGTCGAATAAATCCTTTAAATTCTAAAGGTATAATAATAATACATACATGTCAGGTACCCGAAGTTCATAAAACAAAAACACAACAAAAGGGAGAGATCAAACTGGATGAAAATGGAAAAGCATGCAGAAGTCCACTGCTCTACTGTAGCTTCACTCCTAGTAGACTACAAAAGTAGATAGAGAGAGAGAGATGCCCCTGTCCTGAGCAGTTATAGCCACCTGGTCAGCCAGGAGTGACCCACTCCCTACACCACAGGGCACAGGGTGCTTTCTTCAGTGGCAAGTCCTCTTCTAGCCCTCCTTCTATGTCCTGCAGTCCAAGGGGGAGGTGTGTGGGGGGAGGAGGGTTGGATGAAGGGGGAGGTCGGAGGTGGTTAGGGCTTTTGCTGCCCCTTTAATTCAGCATGTCCTGTTCTGGATGCGGAGTGAGGATGAGGGATGAGGAGTGTAGCTGTCATCAGGGTTGGTGTCTATGTGTAGTATGTGTGGTCAGGGGAGAGGAGGAGGTATGTGTGCAGAAATATGTGTCTACATGTGTTGGGTGGGAATGGGGAGAGAGGGAGGGAGGTAAGTTTGGGGAGGGGATAAGGGTGGGGTCAGAAAGCCAACCTTCTTCCCCAGGCTTATAGGGCCTGTGTCTTGAGCTCGATGGGCTCTCCTCGGGTGTCCTGCTGGCTCTCCGCCTCTGGGGGTCTGTTGCCCTTCAGTGTGGCCAGCCTCTCAGAGAGACCGCGCATACGGGGGAACAGCATGAAGTCATACACAATAGCGCCCATGGCACCGCCAATCATTGGTCCCACCCAGTACACCTACCACCAGAGAGAGAGAAGGAGAGACAGAGGGAGGCGAACATGGAGGTGAGTTCATCTCTAGCAGATTAGGACAATTAAAAAATACTAAACTCCACGTACAGAAACACATTGCTCTAAATGGGGTGCTTTGCCAAGTACACCAGATGTGAACCAAGGCTCTTACCCAGTGGTTGACGAAGTTTCTGACCAGCACAGCGGGGGCGAAGGACCTGGCAGGGTTCATTCCAGCTCCAGTGTAGTACATCTGTGGTAGAGAGAGCAAACCCGAGTCAGAGGGTTGGTTAGAGTTTGCAGTCATGGAAAACATACAATACCAATCTCACCAAGTTATTATGGCTAGCCTGTGTCTTACCCCCAGCAGGTGCCCCATGAGCACAGAGAAGCCAATGGCGAGGGCGGCAGAGCCCAGGCGTCCATTGCGCCTCTCGTCAGTGACGGCGAAGATGCAGACGACGAGCTGCAGGGTGAGGAACACCTCCATGGTGGTGGCCATGCCCAGGCTGATGCCTGGCTGCAGCTGTGGGAAGGAGGGAGGGAGGGAGGGGCACACTCAGTACATGGCTCCAGGGAGGGAGGGGCACACTCAGTACATGGCTCCAATCATTCCACAATATCACTCACGTAATAGGTTTCTTATAGGACACAAATATCGCTCTTACTCTTCATTGTCCATGAATTTAAAAATACTGTTTTTTTGTAACACTAATCATTCAGAATACATAACAGTAACAATTTTCAAAACACTCAATCTGTCTTTTGAAAGACAGATCTACAGATCAAATAGTTTGAATGGCAACTCAATTTGGTAATTTTTGGAATAACTTATTAATTATTGAGTTGACATCTTGATAAAGAGTGACGTGGCTGGTTCTGTTATACATGACAGTCTTTCTCAAAAGTAGAGATTGATAATCAGTATATTATCTATTATTATTATTATTATCTTATTATATTATAAGATTATAATATTATCACTGATTGACACAATTGGCATATTCCAATTTGAACAATTAAATCTTTCTCACACATATCTGGAGGGAACATTCTATTGGTCTGCATCTGTATCAGGTATCTTTGTAGAAACAGCAGTGACATACCCCATGGTTTTATACATGTGTACAAGGAAGTTCCATCAACCTGTCAGAGGCTGGCTTACCGTGTTGAGTGCCAGGTTTCCCCTCATGTTGTTGGGTGTGACACCGTAGAGCACCGCTGCCCCGGCCAGAGCACCCAGGCACTGGGCCACAATGTAGAAGACGGCGCGGAACAGTGACATCTGGGAGCCAATCAGGTAGGCGAAGGTGACGGCCGGGTTGATGTGGCCTCCGCTGATGTGGCCGATGGACTGGATGAGGGTGGCAGCCGCCAGCCCAAAGCAGAAGGCCACATGGAGAACGTTATGGGGCCCGGTGGTCCAGCGCAGGGCTGCCCCCAGCCCAAAGAACACAAAGAACATGGTGCCATAGAACTCAGCAAACACCGCCCGCCAGAACGACATGGACCGGAACTCCCACATGGTGAAAAAGTCAAGAGGCTACCCCAAAGCAATGGAGGGATGAGAACTGAGCAAGAAACTCCTCCAAAAAGGACTGGGCAACTAAGAGGAGAAAATAGAATTCTCCTTTAGATTCAGTTAGCTCTGCTTACCTTATCAATAGTTACTATCTTAGTGTGCCTATGGTAGGATACACAAAAACAGGGAGAGCAAACTAGAAAAATGAACTCACAAGCAAAAAGTGCCTCTCTAAAGCTAAAGGTCTGTCCGCACGTAAACAGTTCAACATGTAACTCTCTAGAAGTCAGCTTTACAAACTTTAAATGATCTGCTGTGTCGCTTTCTAAAAGCTATATTTTCAGTCATAGAGACCCCTGTGTGGAGCAGCGCGTCGGTCACTGTGCATCTATGTGCAAACCCTGGTGGTGGTTAGTAGAGGAACATGGATAGACAAAGGTTGAGCATGTCCTGCAGACATTCAGCCTCTCTGCCAGAGCAGGGGGAGCCCATGGGGCTATTTATAACGCCCTAGGGCCACAGCCACCCCAGCAACCCCAGGGGAGGGGGCTGGGAGGGGCCACTGGACAATACAACAAATCAAAACAAAAATACTTAACCCCTTCTATCTCCGTGACCTTCTTCTCTCAATGCCAGACCTCAATCCTAAACCTGAACCATCTGAGTTCCATCATACCATTTCCGGGCAACTGAGAGGTGGACACAGGGAAAGGTCACAAAAGATGGAAGAAATACACAAATACATTCAAAGGGTATTAGTAATGAAGATTTTATAGATGATCTTTGCTTATGTGTAAACTTAAGAGACCCCTGTGAAAGTGTTACTGGTATGACTGATATCGGTAACTCAATTGATACGGTAAATACGGCTGTGTGTTAGACAATAAGGCCAGGGAACATACAGTTGGGTATAAAGTTACAACCAGTAGTGTAATGCTTCATACACATATAAGACCTGTGTGGTATTGATGTTTTTCTGGGTTTTAAATATTTTTACCACCTAGTCTCGCCAGAGAGATGGACAGAGTTTGGTCCCTTTACTGCAAGCTTTCAGTGCTGACACAAAGAAACCAGTAGACAATCTCAATAATAACACCATTGATCAGGAGAGGCCCCGAACGGAAACTGCCCTGAACTCACAACCTGCAAATGGAGAGACTGACATAATGTGTTATGCAGTATATTAGACCTTCTAAACAGAGAGAGCAATATATTTACGTTAAGTTTATTCAATTTCCTGTTATTTTATCAGGCCAAATCAGTGATAAAATGTAAGAAAACATAATCAAATTATCTTAAAATGGTTTGGGTTTGCAATTGTTCTCAAACCTACATACCACAAACTGGCCTGAAACCTTGAAACACATGACTTTACTGTTCAATTCCTTCAATTGGCAAAACAAGCAGTTGCATTGGACCCTGAAAGATATCTGCCTATCAGTCAATCTTTCTCAATAAGCTTTCTGATTGTTTCATTCTGTTCCGCACAATCAACACCTCTCATGCACTTGTCCACTTTCCCCCTACTAAAACTCCAAACAGTGATCATTACAATGCATGTGAAGTGCTCTAGTATTCTGGATGGGTGCAAGTTGGTTCTGTGCAGAATTGATTAGGCAGAGTTTTACATTGTATGTGCTGGCTGAGTAGCGAGGCTCAGGGCAGATAAAGCAGTGGAAAATCCATGTTTGGAGAGGAGGAGGGGACAGCAGGGGCTGGCATTGAGCTTCTGCACCGGAGCATCGCGCTGACCAGGGCAGCCAGAGGGACGGGCCGCAGCTCACTGAAAGGATACTGCTGTGCTCACGCTTTCCCTCCTTTCATGCATGGAAACAAAACGCTGGCAGCAACAGTTTCTGCTGCTTTCTATGATCTGTTTGTCTTGCGGTCGCTGTCAAATCTATAAGAGTTCCCTTATCGATGGTGCAGTAGTGGTCATATACTTATTTGACCCATGCCTAGTTGCACTGTACACTTAAACTAGCGGACTAACATGCACTTATTTGGAGTGAAGTTTGTCCGTATTAATGACACATTTATCACAACTGATGTCACATTTATGATGACCAGTAAAATGTTGTAATTCTCTGGGATTCTTATCTAACAACTAAACAAATATTGCACACATTGAATACACTTACACTAACAGTTTTAGTTATAAATGTACTTTATTGAATTGATTGATTATTGACTAAACTGTTCAGCAGCACACTGCCCCAAGGTCTGTGTCAGTAAAATCAGACAAAGCTTGAAACCGTAGTAATACCAAGAAGTGCTTAGGGCTGAAGTGGTGGAAAGGCAGACCAGGTCCAGAACTAACTCTTTGGACAGTTGCACCTCTATTGTGGTCTGTATTATGGCCCCCTCCTGGCTTCCCCTGCACTAGTAAGCCCCCTTTTGTGGGTGTAAGCCTGTTTTACAGGGTAGGGTGTTAAAAGCTGCTTGCATTGGGAATTTTCAATCACCTCTGCTCCAGACTGCTGACACCAACACAACCAACCTACAACCCTCCACTTTCTCCCACTCCCCAATACTAGCCTTGGGCTGCCAGACCTACACTGTGGGAGAAACACTCATTGCAGCACACAGAACCATGGAGAACAGAGGAGAACGCGGCTCTGACGACACACTTGTGAGGGAGATACAAGTCATCTGCCTGTCAACACATACCAGTAGCAGTAACTGTGGGCAGCTTCTTCCTCTAAAGGCAGCTATGTACTGTATGTAAATACAGTAGGTAGAAAGTCTAGATACTAGACTAGATAGATACAGTTGTTACTGTATGTTCATTATAAACATTAATGAGCATAATCTCTGGAAACGGATCCCTGTCCCTCCCATCCAGCTGATTACTGTGCTATATGTAGACAGCCATATCATTCTGATTCTAATTTAAGTAAACAATTGTTTCTAACAAAAATAAATGTTATAATAATAAAATTATTAATAACAATATAATAATCCTATGCACAGCACTGGAAAGACTGGGGAGATGCAGTATAATGAACACAGATATAATATTCAGTCTGGAAAAACCCTTAGCCTAAATAATCAAAATATGAATCACAATTAATTGGCAGCTTGCATTAATTTATCAGTTACAATTTAAGTTGCCTGTAGAATACCTGTATGATTACTACAGTAATATTTTGCGTTAGCAATTGCACAGTAATGGAGTTGTGATTTGTTATTACACGTTGGGAAAAAACAACTTCAAACGATATTGACTAATTACTATGCAACAGTATGTTAATACAATGTTATTAGATATAGAACGTCTTACCTATAGCCTCAATACCGTTTCAAGTCAATGAAATAATATGTAAGTCTTAGACAGTTTATTAGAAATACGTAGACAAAACATCCCCACTGCATTTAACAAACTGAAATTCTTCAACCTGTGAAAACGTTTTTAGAAATATAATAATTATTTTGCTTAGTCGAAGACATTTATATTCTGAAATGTAAGTGCAAAAGCTATTTGGTCATCCATTGGTTAGTTACCATTGTTATATGGAAGAAATGATGTTTGATATTTGCTACTTTTGTGCGATATACAAAATCATGTGCAATGACCAATGCCATTCAGTTCGTACAGAAAAAATACTATATTTTTTTAAAACATGTTTTACACTTTGATTGATTGATTGATTGAAAACTTTATTAGAAGATTTGCAGAAGTAGGTACATGAAAGTACATATTACATACAAGGTCAACTAACAGGATAAAAACCCAAGAAAGCCACTGGCTTATTTCAATTGGGGTCCTTGTATTTCAATTGGGGTCCTTGTAAACACTGACAAAGCAATAGGGATGCACCGAAATCTCGGCCACCGAAATTAGCACAAAGAAAAGCACATTCGGTGTTCGGACGAAATGTGAAAAGAATGTTTACTGATGTCATGTTTAGGCATCTGTTCTCTGGACGATAATGATGCACATTCCGACATAAATACTTCCGTTTTCGCGACTTCAAAATAAAAGCGTGAGCTAAGCGATCACTGGAAACTGATAGGATAACAGTATTTGTGACAGCTGCAACAAGCCAGCAGCCGATTTGATGTTCAGACTTTTATTTAGAAAAATGTAAATACATTTCAGCCTTGTTGAAAATCAATGACACACTCGCTAGTCAACTAACACAGCTTGTTTTGTGAGCCTACTAACAATGTAAATTAGTGTTAGTTAATTAGGTAGCAGTGGGGATTACTCACCGAATCCATTGCATTGCAATATTTTGGCTTGACTAGCGATGGGTGTGATGTGATTTTCAACATCGAAATGTATTTCCGTTTTTCAAAATAAAAGTAGTTTCAAATATATATTTGTTTTACATCTTTCATGAAATTAGGAAAAAATGATGTAACATAAAGTATATACAATTTCAAACACGTAATTTAAATAGTTATCATTTTACATTTTAGGTGAATAAGCATTTCAATCATGAATAAAAAGTAAATTTATTTAATTTATGCAATGGTACAAAAATTCCTTAATTTCAGTTTCGGCCAAGAATTTTCATTTCTGTGCATCCCTAAAAAACAATAACACATTTTCTAAATGTGACTGCATGAAAAGGTTGCACCATTACAACTTGACCATAAACAAGTTAAACAGGCAATTATCAAGTTAAATGCGGCAATATTTAAAATCAATGAACTTCTAACAGAAATATTTACAGTTGGAAAAATGCTTCCTTCAAGGCAAAAATAAATAAATTAACAAACATAACACTGAAATCAAATGTACAGCATGAACAATAAACAAGACATTTTTCATTACAAAAAAATCACAATGTTTATATTTAGTACATGACCTCACTGACATTGTTAAACACATGGAATGGTGTAAGACATAAGCGCATCCCATCAGCCATTGTTAATAATGAACAATAACTATATCCAAAAACAACCGAAAAAATTGTCCATGCCAAATAGGACAGCAAAGCACAGCACTGCCGATAGCTGGAGATAGCTCTATTTGTCAGTCCAACTAACACGCCTCAGTGAACTGCTCTTAAAGAAGTTCCTTCTCAAGCTACCAACTCATCTCCAGTCTTTCTCTTCAACGACCCGTTGTGACTCCTTGTTTTTTATCCTTCACAAGACTTCCTTCAGTATGCTCCATTACTCAAGGTCTGGCATTTCTGAAAAAATAAAAATAAAAAGTTAATCTACTATTTTGACAGAATTGTTCTCATTTGATGGAATGAATGAATGGACCAATAAGGATACAACCATCTTTAAATATAACAACAAACAGATAGCTACATTGAATGGCCACTGGCGTAAACACAAAAACTGTAAGAACAAGCTTACTTTCATCATCGCTGTCTCCAGTCCCATACTATGAATTACAAGTAGCAAACAAAAGTGTGACAGGTTAGTGTGAAACTTAACATACTTAAAGCTCATTTATCTAACCACAAAAACTAATTTGATCTAGTTCTTGCACAGACTGTATAAAGTCAACTGGTAAATGACTGGTCTCCACTCAATGAAAAGAAACAACACATTGGTATTCTTCCTAGGGTTTAACTATTACATGATCAAATGTGAAAAAATACCTTCTTGTGCAATATGACAACCCTAGTTGACTATCTGTGCAGTATAGTACAGTGGATTGTGTACATAGCCTCTATTGATGTAAACCAGCTCTTTATCTTCTTGTGATTTTATGCATCTATGCTTTTTTCCAAAATGTGTTTCTTTTTCCTTTCTTAAACACCAGGGGAGCCTCCCCTCCTAAATTTCGTTGTTTGGTACCTGTACTGTAACAATGACAAATAAAGTCTATCTATCTATCTATCTATCTATCTATCTATCTATCATGTAAACCAATGTTTCTGATGTAGCCCTTTATCTGGTTTTATAATTGCTCACTGTTGTAAAATGTATTTGGAAATAAAATAATACCTCCTTCGGTGGACCATCCATATCAGGTAGATCATCATTTCTTCCCATGTTGTTCATCATCTGCAAAGAAGACAACAGTCACTGTATCTAATCTCCAACCCCACAGCAATAAACAACAGCTATTAGTGGAACTTTTTGACATGAAAACTTGCCTCTGAGAACTGGCCAAAACTGGATTCCCCATCTTCCCAGTCATCTTCCCAGTCTTTCCAATTATTGAAGTCGACACTGAGCCAGTTAAACTGTGAAGAATAAACATCCCCACTGGAATTAAAACAGCTCTTGTTCAGAGCAAAATCATAACGACATAAATCACTGACACTGCATTAATTTTTTATACTATATGGAAACAATTCTGACCTTTGTCTTGTCTTTTGTTAGCCGTGGCCATGATTTCCCAGCCTCTGCTTTTCGTAAACAACACAACACAGACCTATCTGTGCGTTTGTGCTTAGAATCCTGTGTTGAGGGGAGAGAGGTGAAAAACACTGCTTTGAAAGGTTTACATGCTTACATGGCAAGTCATTCTGCACCTAATCTCGTTCCCAGACACTTCTGCCAAATATGCTTGAAGCCTGAGACCGAGGTTACACTGTACTAGGTATCTTCTTTGTAATCCTCATCAGACAACGTGTCTTTCTCTGTGTATCCAAACAGAGATGGTGATTCTGCAACTGAGAAATATACGTATTACTTACATTGGGGTCAATTGTCTCAAAAAGGTCCAATTCATTCTGGTGTTTTATGTTATCTGTCCCGCCAACACAACTGAACAGGAACAAAATAGACAGACAGAAAGAAGATTTGCTCATTCCAACTATTTCATTAAGTAGCTTATGAATAGCACACTTGTTCAGAGGGATGTTAGAGTACTGTGGTATGTGAAGTGTAAGATAAACCAATTTACCCAAAATCTAGTTTGGACATCTCAAAGGTAACTTTGACATCTTTGCTGTCCTCCACACAGAACTCAATGAAGACGGCATCCCGTCTGTCATACCACTTCACAGTTGCAGGCTGCCTGAAGCACAAATGACATGCACGTTAGATTAAGAGATTACGATTAAGATTAAGATACACAATTGACATGCACATGTTAGATTAAGATATTAAGATTAAGATACATAATTGACATGCACATGTTAGATTAAGATATTAAGATTAAGATACATAATTGACATGCACATGTTAGATTAAGATATTAAGATTAAGATACACAATTGACATGCACATTTTAGATTAAGATACACAGTTGACATGCACATGTTAGATTAAGATTAAGATACACAATTGACATGCACATTTTAGATTAACAGATTAAGATATACAATTGACATGCACATTTTAGATTAAGAGATTAAGATTAAGATACACAATTGACATGCACATTTTAGATTAAGAGATTACGATTAAAATACACAATTGACATGCACATTTTAGATTAAGAGATTAAGATTAAGATACACAATGATGCACATTTTAAATTAAGAGATTAAGATACAACTTTATTGTCATTGAACCGGGCACAAGTACTGTAAAAACAAAATGTAGTTCATGCACGTCTCCCCCCAGGCTCTAGACACAGGGTCAGACATCTTCGGCGCCCCTGTAGCAGTTAAGGGTTAAGTGCCTTGCTCAAGGCCACAACGGCAGTGGTAGGCACCTTAGATATGATGCCAGCAATCCTAGTCAACAGCTCACATCCGGCTCCCTCCTAGGGTGGGGATCGGACCAGCGACCCACCGATTGCTGGCCAGCCTCTCTAAACCTTAGGCTATCCTTCACAGGGATTAGCCTACATGAAGCTGTGATCAATGCCTCATGCACTATTTCAGAGATTCACATTAACCCCATGCTATGAAGGTGCTGGAAACTGAATAAACCAATGTTGATGTGCCCACTGGCCCCGCCCATACAACCTTGTTTATTTCAAGGTCAAAATACTTGAACTACTAGCTAGCTCCAATAGGGGGATAATATCTAGCCTACAAGGGACCAGCTGGACTACTGAGACAGGGTGTTCTGTGATGTGCCACTCGACTGGGGTTAACTATAACACGGGGAACAGTTTGTTATGACAGATATCTCATCGTGAATTGTATAGCCACATATTTGAGCTATGGGTTTAACAGTGTTGTTGGGAAGATCAACTTCTGTGGCTAGGTTGTTAGCTAGCTCACTGACGAGTGCTCCATTCACCGACTCAAACGTGACAGCAGCATACCTTTTTTGTGTGGAGCCTAGCCTGCTTGAAAGAAATGGCTCACAAACATGAGTTTTCTCTAGATTCGCTAATATAACCATAATAAGCAAGTAGACAATGTTGCACTGTTGCCTATTTTCTTGCCAACTGAGTGGGGGGGGGTGTGCAACTATGACTATGAACGCACTCACTGATAGTGCTAGCTAGTCGGCAGTCTAGACGAACATAGACATGCTACGCTTACGCTCTCCTCAATCCATTGATTCCAGACTTACATTTCTCTTGCTATCTAGTTTGCCTTTCCTCTCCAGACTGCAGTATCGCCTCGGTGTGTCCACTGGTCTTGGTTATTCGTGTTACGACTGGGCAAAATGTGACTATCTATTCTAGCTGGCTAATAAACCCGTGTCAGTCACAGTACACCGACCCAGTGAGCGCCTCGCGTGCTTTCCTCGGCTCGTTCTCGCGCAGTGAGTGACGCACGTGTGGCTTTCCGCTCACTGGCCACAGCGCTTTGCCTTGAAACGTTCAGAGGGTGAGAGAGGACCCAGAGCTCTTTTGGGGGGGGGTTTCATGGTTTTTAAATACTCGTGCTGGAGTCTTGATCGACTCAAACCTGGCTTCATCTGCATCTCATGTGGCTGAAATTGCTTAGCTTTTACTATTTCGTAAAAAGTGTGTATGCAGGGCAGGCTGATATGTGCCAAGTCAAATTATAATTATGTTACCATACCAGTTTGTGCATCTAAAATAGTGCATGACAAGAAATATATCTAGCTACTTTATATCCATTCATTTTGAAGTTGAACATTTACCTCACTTTAGTCTCTGTATACAGATAGGTTTTTTGTGTAAACAAAGTTTTACAAAAGTAACTTGTAAGGAACAACAACTTGTGAGGAAAACTATTTTATTACCAGCAAAGGGTCAAATAAATATACACAGTAAACGGAAACAAAATATTACATTGAATTAATCCATAACTTTATTTCTGTCCCTGGAATTAATTTAACGCCCCCAAGGTAAAACGCACATTCCACGTCTAATCCTCATGGTTCTTTGACGATGCTACATGGTCAGCTCCTGTAAAGAGAAAATGTATAATAAGAGATAGATAACAACATTGAAGCAATAAAAGAGAATCTACACTACACTACATGCATTTCAAGGCTATCACTGTCAAGTGCAAAATGGCTACACATAAGTAAAGTAAGTACATGAGTAAAGAAAAACGGACTTGGTTATCGAGATATCTAAAAACAATTAACTATTCTTACCATGATGGCATTTACAATGTCATTGTTGTTGTTCTTGAGTGCGCGAATAGCCTTTGCTCGAGACACATTGGCTTGTGACATTACTAGTTCAATGTCCTTGACCTCCACGCCTGTCTCATCTACCTACAAACGCAGGGAACACATTAGTAGTCAATTTGGGTGAATCAATATAAACAAATATGTTGCATCATTACATACTGATTACAGATGTGCATAATGAAGACATGAAGATTCCAGACTTTGTAAACAATATTACCATTTCATGATAAACAAGGAGGACATTCAAGAAGATGCAGGTTGATAACAGCTGATGTTAGATACAATCAGTTGAGTGACCCTCAGAGGACCAAACCGCAGACCATATTATCCTGGATTGCCCGGTGTACCACCCACCCAACGGGATGCATGGTCTGTCGGTATTAGATGACGAGACGATGACGTGGCTTCTGGAGGGGTGTCCAGAAATATAGCCCGGGTGAGCCCCTCAACCAGGTCTCGGGGTGGTAAAAGGGTAGCCCCTCGGCCCCGAGCCTGGTGGAGTGGAGAGGAAAAACAACTACCCATACGCCGAAGAAGAAGTGACCCTCACCTCTTCCTCTTCGCTTTCTTCTTGTACTGTTGGCGTCTGTGTGTTCTCCTGGATATTTGAGACAGCTTCACCTTGAACCTTAAACTTTTCTGCTGCAGCCAACTGAGCTTGTTGTGAAAGGTCTTCAATCTGGAACAGAATAACATTTATTCAAAGATAACAATCACTGAAATGTATGAATAATAGAAGTACTTCATACCAAGAAGAATCCAAAATCTTTATGACATTTTAAGTAAAATGTCAAAGATTGTCACCATGGCTCAACAAGTTACTTGTGATCTTTGTTGTCTAAATAGCTTGTAAATATACACTACCGTTCAAAAGTTTGGGGTCACCCAGACAATTTCGTGTTTTCCATGAAAACTCACACTTTTATGTATTAAATTAGTTGCAAAATGAATAGAAAATATAGTCTAGACATTGACATGGATAGAAATAATGATTTTTATTTGAAATAATAATTTTGTCCTTCAAACTTTGCTTTCGTCAAAGAATGCTCCCTTTGCAGCAATTACAGCATTGCAGACCTTTGGCATTCTAGTGGTTAATTTGTTGAGGTAATCTGAAGAAATGTCACCGCACGCTTCCTGAAGCACCTCCCACAAGTTGGATTGGCTTGATGGGCACTTCTTGCGTACCATACGGTCAAGCTGCTCCCACAACAGCTCAATGGGGTTGAGATCTGGTGACTCCGCTGGCCACTCCATTACAGACAGAATACCAGCTGCCTGCTTCTTCCCTAAATAGTTCTTGCATAATTTGGAGGTGTGCTTTGGGTCATTGTCCTGTTGTAGGAGGAAATTGGCTCCAATCAAGCGCTGTCCACAGGGTATGGCATGGCATTGCAAAATTGAGTGATAGCCTTCCTTATTCAAAATCCCTTTTACCATGTACAAATCTCCCACATTACCAGCACCAAAGCAGCCCCAGACCATCACATTACCTCCACCATGCTTGACAGATGGCGTCAGGCACTCTTCCAGCATCTTGTTCTGCGTCTCACAAATGTTCTTCTGTGTGATCAAAACACCTCAAACATCGATTTGTCTGTCCATAACACTTTTTTCCAATCTTCCTCTGTCCAATGTCTGTGTTCTTTTGCCCATATTAATGGCCAGTCTCAGATATATATATATATTTTTTGCCACTCTGCCTAGAAGGCCAGCATCCTGGAGTCGCCTCTTCACTGTAGACGTTGACACTGGCGTTTTGCGGGTACCATTTAATGAAGCTGCCAGTTCAGGACCTGTGAGGTGTCTATTTCTCAAACTAGAGACTCTAATGTACTTGTTTTCTTGCTCAGTTGTGCACCGGGGCCTCCCACTTCTCTTTCTACTCTGGTTAGAGCCGGTTTGTGCTGTTCTCTGAAGGGACTAGTACACACCGTTGTAGGAAATGTTCAGTTTCTTGGCAATTTCTCACATGGAATAGCCTTCATTTCTAAGAACAAGAATAGACTGTCGAGTTTCATATGAAAGTTATCTTTTTCTGGCCATTTTGAGAGTATAACCGAACCCACAAATGTGATGCTCCAGATACTCAACTAGCTCAAAGGAAGGCCATTTGTATAGCTTCTCTAACCAGCAAAACCGTTTTCAGCTGTGCTAACATAATTGCACAAGGGTTTTCAAGGTTTTTCGAATCATCCATTAGCTTTTTAATGCGATTAGCAAACACAATGTACCATTAGAACACTGGAGTGACGGTTGCTGGAAATGGGCCTCTACACACCTATGTAGATATTCCATTAAAAACCAGATGTTTGCAGCTAGAATAGTAATTTTCCACATTAACAATGTATCGAGTGTATTTCCGATTAATTTAATGTTATCTTCATTGAAAAAACTGTGCTTTTCTTTCAAAAATAAGAAAATGTCTAAGTGACCCCAAACTTTTGAACGGTAGTGTATATATATATTTTGAAGAAATAAGTGAGAAAATAGTCTTTGGACCAGGAAAGTAAAAGTCTGAATGATTGACTTCTTACAACATCCAAAATGCCTTGCGCCTCCCAGCCAGTAACGGTGGTGCATCAGTGGCACGTTAGTAAACAACAAGTGACAGATGTACTGTATGTGTTAGCGCAGTGCAAACCAGGAAATAGTTGATTTGAGAATGATAAACTCACTCCTCCCAAAAGCTCCTTGTAGTTTTCAAAATCATGTGATTATCCCCAAACACTCATGGGTAAAATCCTTGATGTATAGAACACATTTGGAAGCTGTTTTCACACGCCCACACATTCGTCTGGCCAAGTCCCTTTAAAAGGGATTTAAAGAAGAGATGTTCCGGAACACTTGTTGTCACCACTTGAAATTATGTACATTCCTACCTTAGCTTCGCCAAATACAATGTATGTGTCTGATGCTGGGCTCTTGTAGACGTCTGGCTTGGGGATGACAAAGAGAATGTTCTTGGATTTCCTGATGGTGACCCTTGTCACTCCTGTCACCTGGCGGAGACCCAGCTTGGACATGGCCTGATTACAATGATAACAGAACAAAAGTCAACTGATTAAACTATCATAGAAGTAATTGATATTCAATAGATTTTATAGAAAAGAAAAGAAAAATAAATAAAGTAACTGACCTTTCTTGCTTTCTTTTCACTTCTGCTTTGTTTTGCTTTGCTCACTGGCTCCCCATCAATCTCAGCAGCTGCTGCAAGCTGAAGAAAAACAAGAACATGCTTAATCATGTTTCCTGAAAAGTTTTAACTTTTTACCAGGACAAATCTATCATGTGACAATACAGGACAACAATAAATTGGTTTGCAGTGTCCCCTGGTGGCCATACCTGTGCCTGCTGTGTTTGTGACAGGGCTGAATCCTGCTCCTCCAACTCTGGTACCGACTCATCACTGTCTGAATCTGTGAAAGACCCTACAAGCCATCCAAGATAACGTTAGAAAACACATCAGAATATTGCACTCAATTATTCCTAGCAGAAAATAAAACTAGTGTTACATGAAGATAAATCACAGATAATATTTGTGGTGATACAGTAATGAGGACCACGCCCTTAATTTGCTAAAATGGAGGTAGTGTGCAGCCATTTGTTAAGAATAAATTCAAATTAATATTAATTCAATTGGCAGCATACCATATGTTTATATACATCATTGACACAAATCAGTAAAACAGTAGATAATCATGTGACTAAAGCACAGGTGAACGTATTTCTTTGAACACCCTACATTCTGACCATCATCAGAGACAAGTGTCTGGACCAGGGAAATTGTTTTTAAGAGTGGCGATAAACATTAGACAAAATCATTCACACAAGCATTAAAACATCCTAATTCTACCCCATTCCGCTGCATGTTTGAACACCTAAGATAAAAGATCACAAACTACTCATATACAAAATACTTCCTCTTTCAAAAGACCACACCAAACAGACTTGAATATACTGAATATAATTTAAT
The DNA here is from genome assembly GCF_963989245.1 of Nansenia antarctica. Taxonomy (NCBI): domain Eukaryota; kingdom Metazoa; phylum Chordata; class Actinopteri; order Argentiniformes; family Microstomatidae; genus Nansenia; species Nansenia antarctica. The sequence goes on from NC_137676.1 coordinate 47,938,370, forward strand.
ATTGTACTGTAAAAACAAGTGCCATGTTAGTGATTACATTTTTCCCAAGTGCGTGTATTCTCCCTATGTATCTAATGAGAGACATGGCCCTCTAAATGCTGCATACTAGGTTGTTAATGCTACTTCAACTGCCATACAAATGTGAAAAGGCAGGAATACCCTTGTTGTTCTTGACCACTGGTTCCACCATGGTAGGGTCTTTTTCTGGTGGGGGTTCAGTGATGAAGATTGGGGTTACAGAGGGTGCAGCGGTAGGTGATGAGGGAGGTTTGGGGGCAGCCTCCACTGGTGTGCGTGGGGGGAACATGAATGTGCCAACAGGCTCCTCTGGTTGGATCAGAGGAGGGAAGTCATCAACTTCAAGGGATAGTATGGCCGCAGCTGCTAGAGGAGCTGGTTTGGAACGGACAGCTGCTAGAGGGGCTGTTTTGGAAGGGGCAGCCGCTAGAGGAGCTGGTTTGGAAGGGGCAGCCGCTAGAGGAGCTGGTTTGGAAGGGACAGCCGCTAGAGGAGCTGGTTTGGAAGGGACAGCTGCTAGAGGAGCTGGTTTGGAAGGGACAGCTGCTAGAGGAGCTGGTTTGGAAGGGACAGCCGCTAGAGGAGCTGGTTTGGAAGGGGCAGCCGCTAGAGGAGCTGGTTTGGAAGGGGCAGCCGCTAGAGGAGCTGGTTTGGAAGGGACAGCTGCTAGAGGGGCTGTTTTTGGAAGGGACAGCTGCTAGAGGAGCTGGTTTGGAAGGGACAGCCGCTAGAGGAGCTGGTTTGGGAGGGACAGCCGCTAGAGGAGCTGGTTTGGAAGGGACAGCTGCTAGAGGAGCTGGTTTGGAAGGGACAGCTGCTAGAGGAGCTGGTTTGGAAGGGACAGCCGCTAGAGGAGCTGGTTTGGAAGGGGCAGCCGCTAGAGGAGCTGGTTTGGAAGGGGCAGCCGCTAGAGGAGCTGGTTTGGAAGGGGCAGCCGCTAGAGGAGCTGGTTTGGAAGGGGCAGCCGCTAGAGGAGCTGGTTTGGAAGGGACAGCTGCTAGAGGAGCTGGTTTGGAAGGGACAGCCGCTAGAGGAGCTGGTTTGGAAGGGACAGCCGCTAGAGGAGCTGGTTTGGAAGGGGCAGCCGCTAGAGGAGCTGGTTTGGAAGGGACAGCTGCTAGAGGAGCTGGTTTGGAAGGGACAGCTGCTAGAGGAGCTGGTTTGGAAGGGACAATCACCTTCACACTGGCAGAGGTGGGGTTTGTTTCTGCATCAAATGGGGATGGAGAAGACTTAGGAGACTCAAATACAGTGGTGGCCAGTTTTTCAGTGGTGAAGGCAGTAGCAGAAGCTAGGGAGGGGGCAATAGTGGAAGCCATAACCTTTTCCTTCTCAGCAGGACCCTTTAACAGGCATGTCTACAGATGGCTCTTTAGCTCGGTCAACAACTGCAGTCTCAGAGGGCAACTCAGGCTTTACAATGGAGGCCTGGGCAGATGCAGAGGCAGCCACATGCATCCGCTCTTGTATTTGACCTCCAGTAGCTCTCTTTGGGTGGCAAGGAGCTTAAGCAGCAGAAAATGACAGGGGTGCAGGAGCAGCAGGCTGACAGGTTAAAGGCAAAGTGGGAGGCTTTAGCTGATGGAGCCTTGGGAGCATCTTCAACCATTGAGAACTGAACCCGATAGGCTGTAGCTTCAGTGGTCAAATGTTCAGGATGGACAGCGTCAGCCTTAGTGGCTGTAGCTTGGGCAGGGCTTACTACTGCTGGGGTTGGGGAAAAGAGGACAGCTTTGATTGATGCGTCTTCAGTTGGAAGCATGGCTGTGCTGTCCACTTTGGGCTGAGCATATAAGGCAGAGGGTAGTAGTGAGAACAGAATAGGTATGAACATGTGGAGCTACACCAATGGTGTCTGGTGCACTTTCAGACAGAGTGGGAGGTAGTGGCCTGGCTAGAGCTGTTGCCTTGTTGTTAGAATCAGAGTTTCAGCCATGCCAAGAGTTAAGGTGGGTTTAGTAGGTATGTTAGTGGCAACCAGTAACCCATTGCAATTAACATTCCCTTGCTCTCCAGCTTTGATTACCTTGGGTTGTTGGCTGGCCTGGTCCCAGCGAGCAAGAGGATAGCCAACAGAGGCTAGGGGTGAGCAGGGAGGAGAGGCGTGAGGGGAGGAGGAGAGAGACTTGGAAGATGAGGGGGAGGAGGAGGTGGAGGGAGAGGGGCGCTTGATGACCCCAGGCACAGCTTTGGGTGAAGAGGACAGAGGTACATACAGATGCTTGGTCCCACTTTTATTGTCGCTAGTTTTAGGAGGAATAAAGGAGCTAGCTGTAGCAGGGCACAGGGGAGTGGAGGAATGCACAGTGGAAGCAGAGGCTCCTGAAGGAAAGACAGGATTTCAGTTGGATTTGGTCAACAGTGGTCTACCTGGTGACTCAACTGCACCAATTGCAGTATTGATTGAGTAGGATTCATAGCATTATAAACCTGAGCTTTTACAACACAGAAGTGCTAATCATTACTCATTCAATATCCAGTCCATGACAAGTACTGTATGCTCAATGCATGCAAAGGACAGTCAGGGCTCGACATTAACGCAGTTTTACTTGTCCGGAGCAAGTAAAACTTTCGGCGGGTTTTGATCGTGAGTGAAGATATTATCAAAGCGTACTTGCCTGTCGATCACCCGTACGCTTTGATAATATCGTCACTCACGATCATCTAGTCTAGTCTCGCGCCTGCGCCGTCTTGTTCTTCCTGCACACAGGTAAAAATATCGGGGATCTAGCAGCGTCGTCGTGCTCGTGCAAACAAACCCGGCGAAAGTTTTACTTGCTCCGGACAAGTAAAATGGCGTTAATGTCGAGCCACACACATATGTTACAGAATGAAGAGCACTCCAATTTGACCGGCAAATAACACAAAGGCACAGATTGGTTTGCACTGCAATGCAAACCATGATAAAGTATCAAAGACAATCAGGCTCTGAAAGTTTGAAGCACGGCTCAAGGACCAGGTATAGTCATAACTACTAGACTAGCACAAACCATATCAGCTTCCAGGAAGTGTTAGTGTAGAATAAATACAGTACTACACAGTTACTCATTACTGTACTGCAACAACCATTGGATGTCATTCACGAGGCTCAAGCCGTTGCTTCAATCAACCATACAAATCATAAGACTTGCAGCAGTTTCTAATACCAAGCCTTACGTACAAATTGCATGTTTGGCATCAACACTTTCTCAAACCCACCGCTGAGAGAGAAAATTAGAACATTTACACCCAGGGAGTACAATAACTTTCAATATGGGTCACCAGTATCGTTAACATACAAATTACCCATCTACAGTACAAAATACAAAGATGTCGCAAACCCTGTCACACTTGTTACACTCATAAAACATGAACAAAGACAGTTATTTGATCTACCGACATTTTCTCAGGAAGATGAAGGTCACCAAGCTACTATCACAGAATAATCAGTTATGACTGACACATTTAGCATTTAAATATGAAAATCCTGTCTACCAACCTAAAAACGTTTCATAAAAATGCGCCAAGTCAGGGTCAGTTTCATGAGGTTCTAATAAAATAACCCACCTGAAAAAAAATCCCGGTAGCAAATGACTTGCAAACACCATTAATGGCCACCTCAGTCTGGACCGCCTTAGGCTGCTCACTCTGAGTTCATTTTGTTGCACTGCAATGTTCACGTCAGAGGCTTCAACTCCTTCAAGGCCCATAATAAATCCTGGTGGCTGTGGCTAGTCCCATGTCCTGATTCCTCACACAACACATCAATATTCTCTGTTTGGGATGCTTCTACTTCTGCATCCATGGTTTCAGTCAGAGGCAATTCAACAGCTGGGGCTTCAGTCGCTGTCACATCTTCAACCGTGCTCGCTTGGTCTTCTGTAGTGGCATCAGTTTTTGAATGGCATATTCTTCAATAACAACCCCTGGAATTTCAGTCACTAAATCGCCTGAGTCTCTTGCTCTGGGGATTCTTGTGTGTCTGGTTCCTCACCTGCAGTCGCTTGCATCAAGATGGTGGCCCCAACTTCTTCACCAGCTTCACAGGGTGCTTGAATTGCTTCTTCGTTGGTGATTCGTTGATGAGAGGAGGGTTCTGTCACAGCCTGTCAGGGACAGCCTGTTCTCCATGCACAGTGCTTGCAGTGGGGTGCAAACAGTTAGGCACCCCTGGTTTAAATGTCTGTTACAATTAATCTCCAAGTGATTGAAAGCAAACCTGAACACTAAATTAAAAGTTAAACATGTAAAACACCTTTCTGCACATTTTAAAGCAAGATTTCTTTTTAGTTTTTAAATGATAAAAAAGGAAAAGGGCCCTGTGCAAAAGTTTGGGAACCATTTTGGATTATTCTTTTGAGAAAATGATTACTAAGGCCCAGACCAAGGTGATTTACTCTGGTTAGGGCTTCAATGAGTCAGGTGAATATAATTCCAGGGTTGAACTGTGTATTCTGAAGTAACTCCATGCCTTCTAAAGTATCCAACTGCGGTGGCTGTTGTGTCTGGTGTTAAAAACCATGGTTTCCTCTAAACAGTTGTCCAAGGCTATCAGAATCAAGATAGTTCACTTCCACCATCAAGGAGAAGGCTACAAAAAACTCTTGCAATTTTCAAACTAGTTTCAAACTACCCATTTCCACTGTCAGAAACATCATCAGAAAATGGAAAATAAATGGAACAATTGAAGTCAAGGCAAGATCTGGTAGACCAAGAAAAATGTCAGATAAAATGGCCCGAGATCCGGTGAGAAATGCTCAGAAGAACCCACACATCACTGCAAAAGAGCTGCAAAAAATAGTAGCAGACACCAGTCTAGTTGTTCCCAGGACAACAATACAGCGTACCTTACGCAAAAAACACCTACATGGCAGAGTTGCCAGAAAGAAGCCTTTCCTACGACCTCAGCACAAAATTAAGCGTCTGAAGTATTCAAAAGAAAACCTTGAGAAACCTGAAGCTTTGAACTGACAAAACCAAAATGTCACTTTTTGGCCACAATCAAAGAAGGTATGTTTGGAGAAAAAAGGGTGAATCATTTGTTGAGAAGAACACCTTGCCAACTATTAAGCAGGGAGGTGGATCCATTATACTTTGGGGTTGTGTAGCAGCTGAGGGCACAGGCAATATTGTGCGGGTGGAAGGAAGAATGGATTCCACCAAATATCAAGACATTCGAGAGGCTAATGTTTGAAGGTCAGTCTAGAAATTGAAGTTGAAGAGAGGTTGGGTATTCCAGCAAGACAATGTTGACCCAAGGATACCTCAAAATCAACCATGAAGTACCTCCAGGAAAGACGGATGAAGTTTTTGGAATGGCCATCACAGTCCCCAGACTTGAATATTATTGAAAATCTGTGGAGAGATCTCAAACATGCGGTGCATGCAAGAAGGCCAAGGAATATTTCAGAGGTAGAGGTGTTCTGCCAGGAAGAATGGGGAAACATTCCCAAAACAAGAATTGAAAGACTCTTAGCTGGCTACATCAAGCATTGTTGTTATAGTTGCCTGAGGAGGAGTTACAAAGTACTAGCTGACAGGGTTCCCAAACTTTTGCACAAGGCCTTTTTCCTTGTTTTATTTGAAACTGTAAAAAGTAAAAAGTAAAAAAAATAATAATCTTGCTTTAAAATGTGACGAAATGTGTCATGTTTAACTTTGTACCATTTAGAGGTTAGGTTTGCTTCTTTTCACTTAGATATTAATTGTCTTTTGACTAGGGGTGCCCACATTTTTGCACCCCACTGTATGTCTGCCTCATTCAGCTTGCCCTCTGCAATCTCAATATCAATGGATTTCTGAAACGCCATCAGACCCACGGCCTACTTTGACTCAGCCATAGTGGAGCTCTGAGTAGTGGAGCTCTGATTTCCTTGGTTAGCTCAGGTAGTGATATTGGTGTGGAGGAAGAACATCCACCCCCCTCCAACACTAGTACTGTAGGGGATTTTTAAACTTAGAGGTATGCAAACATTTGTTAAAAAGACTGATTTGGCATCATGTTTAAAACAATAAATAATAATAATATGTACATATTATGAAAAAACAGCAATAATATGTTTTTATATATATAAAAGCCTGTGACAAGGCTGTGAAAATCAGACATTGGTTGGCTTGAGTATAATCTGAGACAGAAAAACAGAGTCTTTGTTGCTAGCACTATTAGTAAGCATGTTTGTAACAGAGATATTCCCTATTGCCCAGATCACTGTTTCATCATGCAGTGCCTACAGTCAGTTGTTCACATTAAACCGTTTGACCCTTGTCAGTCAGGACACCTTATTCAAGAAAAAAAGGAGAACATAAAATAATTCAACAGATGTTAGAACTCATTATATAGGCTAAACGAAAGAAGTGTGGATTATATGAAAACATGCTCTACCTCTATAAGACTAGGTTAGCAAGAAAATATTATATGGTAAAATTGGTGAAAGACATAAGCAGTTGAGGAACCTTTAGGCCAAAATGAACGAGACTTGACTTGACATTACATTGAACAACTCATCTCAAAATAAACATACCCTAAAATAATTTACATTAATGTGGAAGTTCATCAATAGCAATGAAATACACACTCAAGCATAAAATAATCCGGTTTCAGATTCAACGCCCAGAATCGTAAAACCATCATTCATTAAAATGACCCTATGCTTATTCAATGCCTCTTGGAATAATCACTGAGGGGCGGTTTCAGAGACAAGGCTTAAACCTATTCCAGGGTTGAATCACACATGCAGTGCATCTCAATTGAGGATGCTTTTTAGTCTGGTATTAGTCTTACAGTTTTTACGGTCGCTAAGTCACAGTGTTCAATACTGAAGCCACAGATTCACAACTCTTCATACAGTCTGCATGGCAGCTGCTGGACTGAAAAAATCAGGTGTAGTGCTGAGGCACAAATATGTACTTTTCAAGCCTGCAAACTGCGACACTTTAAATAAATGTGCAATAACACTATTGTGCAATATGACAACCCTAGTCGTCTATCTGTACAGTATAGTACAGTGGATAGTGTACATAGCCTTTATTTATGTAAACCAGCTCCTTCCCTTCTTGTGATTTTAAGTTGTTTTTTTTTCTTTCCTAACACCAGGGGAGCCACCCCTCCTAAATTTCGTTGTTTGGTACCTGTACTGTAGCAATGACAATAAAGACCATTCATTCATTCATTCATACAGTCTGCATTAGTAACACTCATGTTGGCCAATCACTTCATTCATGTCTCAAATGAAGCTCGTTCAACCATACACTGGCAACAATGTTCACTCAGAAACATACACAGTCATTCATAACATTCTGACTTACAAAACACTAACAACAGGGAGCATTACATAGTTTTAATGATTTTCACAAGAATGAATATTTCATTATAAAAATGGTTTGATTTATAGTAATCATAGACAAAATAGTTGTACAACTGTAGCTGTACAACTGTAAAGTATTAGGCAACAAGAATGAATCAGAAATGCCGCAATTTGCTTCTATCCTTTAGTCTATCTTTTGCTTCTATCCTTTCTCTATGTTTTATCCTTTTTTTTCAGTATCTTTGCAGAAAGTAAGTTACGGTACATTTACTTCAAAGTACACTACATTTACTTGTGTAAAATGAACAGTGAAAAATAAAGTGGAAGATGCAAAGTTCAAATAAAAAATAAAAACAGAAATTCCAGGGCTACAATACAATAGCAATCACACCAAAAATGTCTCACTCCTGAGGGTTTTGGTCCACCCTCTGGTCTGCATCTGGTCACATCTAATGTCTTCCCTGGCAATGCATCTAGTCTATTTAATTTCATTGTATATATTCTGCTAATATTTTCTAGACATTTCAATATGATTAGTGATTACTGAAAATAGTGAAAATACCTCTCATCCGTTATCAGACTTTGCTGAGGTTCTGGAACTGAAGAGTATCAATAGAGTGCAAAATAACAGCATCTGCACACTCAAACACTGTGCAAAAAAAACTGTTTATTGCGAGCTTTCTGTCATATATGATAGGAATATGATTACTGCAAAATTGCACCAAAATTGCACCAAAATTGTCCACAGAGGACGCCATCGCGACGACTCTCCACGCCACTCTATCCCACCTGGAGAGGGGAAACAGCTACGCGAGACTGCTCTTCGTGGACTTCAGCTCCGCCTTCAACACCATCCTTCCAGACAGGCTAGTGACCAAACTACTAGACCTGGGTCTATCACACTCTATATGTGCGTGGATCAAGGACTTCCTGACCGACCGCCCCCAGAGGGTGCGGGTGGGCCCCCACACCTCCACAGCCCTCAGACTCAGCACTGGGTCCCCCCAGGGCTGCGTGCTAAGCCCCATCCTCTACAACCTCTACACCTACGACTTCACCCCCGTCCACCCCAGCAACTCCATCGTAAAGTTTGCAGACGACACCACCGTGCTGGGATGCATCTCGGGGGGGGGGACGAGGCGGCGTACAGGGATGAGGTAGAGCAACTGAGCAAGCTGTGCAAGGTTAACAATCTGCTGCTGAACAAGTCAAAGACCCAGGAAATCATCGTAGACTTCAGGAGGAAAAAGTCAGAGATCCAGCCCCTGCTCATCGACGGAGAGAGCGTGGAGAGAGTCTCAACCCTCCGATTCCTGGGGATGCACATGCGGGATGACCTGACCTGGAAGGACAACACAAAAGGCACCATCAAGAGGGCACAACAGCGGCTATACACCCTGAGAGTCCTCAGGAAGGAACACAGCAAGCAGGAGATACTGGTGACCTTCTACCGCGGCGCAGTGGAGAGCATCCTCACCTACGGCATCTGCAAATGGTTCTCCAGCTGCACAACAGCGGAGAGAAATGCGCTACAGAGAGTCGTGAGAACAGAACAGAAGATCACCGGCGCCCCCCTCCCCTCTCTGGAAGAGCTGTACAACACACGCTGTCTCAGGAAGGCCTCCAAGATCTCCAGGGACCCGACCCACCCTGGGTACGAACACTTTACCAGGCTGCCCTCGAAAAGGCGGTTCAGGACCCTGGCCGCAAGGACAAACGGACTGAAGAACAGCTTCTACCACAGGGCCGTCCAGGCCCTGAACACAGCAAAGACCTAAGTTCTGGGCCCTGGACAGTCTGGACGGATTGATGGCAGCTGCTGGACTGAAAAAATCAGGTGTAGTGCTGAGGCACAAACATGTACATTTCAAGCCTGCAAACTGTGACACTTTAAATAAATGTGAAATAATACTATTGTGCAATATGACAACCCTAGTCATCTATCTGTACAGTATAGTACAGTGGATAGTGTACATAGCCTTTATTTATGTAAACCAGCTCCTTCCCTTCTTGTGATTTTTTTTTAAACGTTTTTTTTTTTTTTCCCTTTCCTAACACCAGGGGAGCCACCCCTCCTAAATTTCGTTGTTTGGTACCTGTACTGTAGCAATGACAATAAAGTCCATTCATCAAATAATTCAGTTTTGAACATGTCCTTCACAGTTTTGAACACAGTGGTTTAACAATGGAAAAAATGTGTTGCAAATATATAGTATTTTGCAGGTGGGGGAGTTTGAAAGAGAGAAGTGTTATGGATTTTGGAGAACGTAGTCAAAGAATGCATTTTGTATGAAAGCAATGCACAAATCACAGAGAAAGAGTCACAGTTTTGTTCACATGGGTTTCTGCTCTGCTGACTGTATGAAGAGTTGTGAATCTGTGGTTTCAGTATTGAACACTGTGACTTAGCGACCGTAAAAAACTGTAATCTGTGTCCATGAAACCAGCCCTGAGTTTTTTAAATTGCATATTATGTTCGATGCAAGACAGCAGAATAATTAGCTTGGCATAGCCTATTAGTTTGTGTTATCCAATGCACTCCAGTCCCCAAAAAAACGTAGTCAGTACAAGTAAGTATGATAGGCCGAGGTTTGAGCGACCGCAAGGAGTCCTGGAAACCCAGGCAAACTCTGAGTGTGTATACCAGGTCACCATACATCGGTTATGTTTGTGCGTCATCAGAGAAAATAATTACAATGTTTTGGCGGAAAAAAGGTCAGAAAGTGCTGATAGAGTTCCAGGACACCATACTGTATATTTCAAATAAGTGTTACATGCCATGCTAAGAGATAAATAACTGTACAAACCAGTCTCTGCTTGTGGCTGTTGCATCTCCTGCTCCATTGATGGAACAGTGTCTGTGGCTTCACCCGGCATGTCTATGAACAAGGAAATAAATGTTCTAATCAGGTTAAAACTGTACTTCTTGAGCTATAATGGGGTAGTCTAGACATTTGTCTTCTTAAACAAGGTCATGGTCAACTCTCAAACAAATCAGAAGCAGATTCATGTAGGCCCTAGTTGTTGGAACTTGACATGTTCCATATGTTTGACAGACTGAAGGACCTCAATAATGGGAAGCAGATATATATATATATATATTTTTAAAAAGCTCACACAAAAAAAACTAAACATAACTAAAACAGTATCTGGATTTTGCAAAAATTAAGTCAAGCCAAGCCAAATTACTCTCAAGTGTTCAGCATATCAAATCAAATTGACCCTGAGCCAGCTCACTAGCAAGCTGTGACATTCATTCAATAACATCAACCTGCGAAGAAACGGCAGGTAGTGAAACACCAGTTTGCTAGTTAACTGAGCTGTAGGCTAGAACTGCCCAATTATGATACAAAGGCTGAATTACAACAATCAAATGTTCACTGCAAGGTTTGAACTTTGTTGGTTTGTGTTATTCTGGTACACCAGCTAGCAAGATAAAGTTAGTTAATAGCTACATAAACCCCAACATATTCTCTAGCTGAACAGTTGAACGTGGTATTATGCATTTTCAATATTATTCAATATTTAAAAAAAATAGCTTTACTTCTCAACATGTATCATTTGGACAGCTATTCGTTAGTATACAGTAGCTGACATTACATTTAGCTACTTACAGGCTCGGCTATGTGAGAGGAAACTGATGCAGCTACATTAGCTATCCCCCGTAAGGTGGAATTACATTAAATGAATTCCTTTCCTATCCCAAACTAAAGATAAAATGATAAGTAAGTCTTACTATATTTACCTGTTTGGTGTTAGCTGGCGACAGATAGTCACGACTCACGAGAAATACTTAATGTAATAGGAATTCAGATCCAAGATGGCTGTAAAGAACTACAAGTGCCAGAATGACAAGTGCCAGAATGACGAGTCAAACCAAATCAAACTTTATTTAAAGTGCATCACAGCACATCACGAAGTACATCACAACACTGTTTACAGGATAATAAGTTGCGATGAAATAGTAAGACAATAACAATAAAAAGGCAGAAAAAATATAGTATTGTAAAAAACGATATTAAACCCAAACGAGATGTTCATATCGAAGGCCACATAGAAATAGCAGATTACGTTAGGCCTAAGTATTTTATTCACCCTGATGCCACACACTACCCCAGGGTTGGCCTATAAGCCGTCCATATAAGCATAGTAAGCAGTGCTTACCCAACGAAAAAATAAAAAAGGACCGTGAAAATATTAAAATAAAAGTGCATGTAACCGTTTGTTTGTTTTCATTAAGAGTCGTATTTTAGGTCCCAGGGCAGCAGGAGTCATTCATTTTGACGTTGCATTTTTAGCGCCACCTGCAGGAGTAAGCACTTCCTACTCTGCTTAGATAGATAGATAGATAGACTTTATTTGTCATTGTTACAGTACAGGTACCAAACAACGAAATTTAGGAGGGGAGGCTCCCCTGGTGTTTAAGAAAGGAAAAAGAAACACATTTTTGGAAAAAGCATAGATGCATAAAATCACAAGAAGATAGAGAGCTGGTTTACATCAATAGAGGCTATGTACACAATCCACTGTACTATACTGCACAGATAGTCAACTAGGGTTGTCATATTGCACAAGAAAGTATTTTTTCACATTTTTTAAAAGTGTCACAGTTTGCAGGCTTGAAAATGTACATGTTTGTGCCTCAGCACTAGCTGCCATTACAATCCGTCCGGACTTGTCCTGGGCCCAGAACTTAGGCCTTTTCTGTGTTCAGGGCCTTGACGGCCCTGTGGTAGAAGCAGTTCTTCAGTCTGTTTGTCTTAGCGGCCGGGGTCCTGTACCTCCTGTTCGAGGGCAGCTTGACAAAGTGTTCGTGCCCAGGGTGGGTCGGGTCCTTGGAGATCTTGGAGGCCCTCCTGAGACAGCGTGTTTCGTACAGCTTCTCCAGAGAGGGGAGGGTGGCGCCGGTGATCCCCTGTGCTGTTCTCACGACTCTCTGTAGATCGTTTCTCTCCGCTGCCGTGCAGCTGTGGTACCAGTTGGAGATGCCGAAGGTGAGGATGCTCTCCACTGCGCCGTGGTAGAAGGCCACCAGCATCTCCTGCTTGCTGTGTTGTTTCTTGAGGCATCTCAGGGTGTATAGCCGCTGTTGTGCCCTCTTGATGGTGCCTTTAGTGTTGTCCTTCCAGGCCAGGTCATCCCGTATGGTGTGTCCCAGGAAACGGAGGTTTGAGACCATCTCTACGCTCTCTCCGTCGATGAGCAGGGGCAGGATCTCGGACTTTTTCCTCCTGTAGTCTACGATGAGTTCCTGGGTCTTTGACTTGTTTAGCAGCAGGTTGTTTACCTTGCACAGCTTGCTCAATTGCTCTACCTCATCCCTGTACGCTTGCTTGCATTGCGTTACATTATAAGCACTCCTCTCTCTGCTTTCCCTCGCGTACATTTGAATGCGTGAAAATGTCTTTTTTATTTTTTCCGATGCCTCAGCCCGCTGTTTAATGTGGCCAGGGTAAGCATGCTTACAGCCAATCAGTAGTCTTTAATTCCGATAAGAGCTACTGATTGGCTCTTATCACTTTCAAGTTCACTTAACATTTCACCTCTCGCCGGCAGAATAGCTTATGCTAGCTAGCTCAAACGATCTAAATAATAATAATCAATAAGGATAACTTGCTTGATTTTGTGAATATGGACATTACTGTCAGCGACCTAAAGGGATTTCGTAGACTGGACTGGACTGGAAAAACAGAACTACTGGCTAAATGCCGCCCGAAGCCACCGCTCACCGATCTTCACACCCAGAAAGGGAGAGTCGCTAGGGGGTTCCAGCAAGCCTGGTATGAGCGGTTTATATGATTTATATGATTCGCGAGGCTGGTGGCGATCTGTGCTTGTTTATATGGTTTGAGTACTGCTGTGCTGCTGGTATGGCTTCTTATTTAAGACTTCCTCTGCTTATACCTTTGAATGTGTAGGCCTGTGCCATTGTGTTTGGAGAGAGAGCTGCTTAATCAATCGCTGAGATAGGCCTAATGTCGCTGTCCGTGCCATTGGTTCTGGACCAAAAGTGTTTGAGAGAGATAGAGAGGGAGGGTTTGTGATGTGATGTCAAGTGCCTGTGTGATAAAGTGTGAAAAGAAAGTGTGCTGTGAGTTTACTATGGAGCTTGGAAACGGTGTGTGTCTGTGTTGTGCATGTGTGCGTTTGCGATGTTGAAACTGGACTTGTAGATTTCAGCAGGCTGGCTACTTGAAAAGATCTTGGTTCAAAAAAGATTGAACAATGAGCACCCCTGATATAGTCGAAACTGGCAACAGTTTTTTTTGTTTTTGGTAATCTGATCACAAAGTGACACTACAGTTTATTAGCGGGTTCTAGGGCATCAACATTGCATTTCCTTGAAACTGCGTTCACTGATAGCGTGTATGTGTAATTATGTGTATTTCTATATCTTATGCTTACCCAATCTAAAAGCTCACGGCACGTGCCTGTGGCCTACATACCCCTTGAATTCACTATCCAGTTGGTAGAGGTAGGGTATGAAATAGGCTGGAGAGGGGTGGAAGGGGAGTGCGGTTTGGAAGCTGGTGCCCCAGTTTAGTTTCATTAGGTTCAAATGATCATTATATTAGGCCTACCCCAGAGGCCGTGGCTGCTGTAGAGCCACCTAAACCCTTTCTGTCAAAGCCTACCTGTCAAACTGCCATTGATTGAATGTATTATTGATACAATGTACACTACATCCTCTAATTTGCTGCCATTTTAATCAACAACATTGCATTGGCATTTTATTGGAGAGAAAAAAAATCATTGACTCAAAAATTGTTTTACTGATGTACACTTCAGAATACATTCTGCTAAAATGATGGTGTTGTGTATCTAGATTGGTCTGGTTCCTCGCTGCGGATGGCAGACAAGGAGATACATCAGAATATAATAACATCCCTTTTACCAGAACTACAAGGGATAGCATTTATGACTACAGTATTGATTTTGATATTAAACCCACATCTACACTATCCATATCACTGATTGTAACCACTTTAGTTTCAGCATACATAGTTTCATTCATACATTCAGTCCCCAATCATCATAGGGTCTTAAAACATTCTTTATGTCGTTAACCTTGTTATTCCATATAATTGAAGTTGGTTTGGTTAATAATTTTTTATCAGATGAGCGGTGACAGCTAATATTAAAGATGGATAGATTATCCTTGACAAACATAACATTTTTGTCATTGCTGACATTTTAATTTAAAAAACATTGGATTGGAAAAAAAACATTCAAATCATTTTCATTGACTTGAAAACAGATAATTGTACACAGAGGTATACATGAATTCTATTTGTTGATTGTACATAGTTATTACATGTGTTTAATGTGCATGAGGATCCTTGCCAGCTAATTTGACCAATCATGGAGAGTTATGACGAACTTCCTGCTTACATGTGTCCCTCGTCAGTAAATAAACGGGGACGTGATGGACTTTGGAGCAATAAACTACATAAGGTAAAAGTAGAGGAGAAGTTTAACTAAGTATTTTGTCATGTATGCAGGACATGTTACAAGAAATAAACTGTTAATGTGGCCCATGGCCAAATAAGAGCGTAAAAGGTGTTGATAATTTTTTTGCCTGGACTAGTTGAAGACGTACGCGAGTTAAACTGGAACAGAAATTCGATGGTTTTGCAAAGAGGATAGAGATGCATGAAAACCCTCCCCTGTAGTCTGTCTTGACTGTATATCAGTTATGTCTCGATTACAGAATAATTCTCATCAACAGATCCACTGCAGCACCGGATTTTAGGGCCTCGTCCAATGGAAGGTAATCGTGGTTATCTAGTAGTTTTCAACTAAATAAAGCTAATCTGACACAAGCTTCGGCAAAAAGGTGAGTCTTTGCACTCCACGCCGCCGCAATGTAGATGTCATTATACGTCAGTAAAACGATCCTCTGATGTTGTGTCGCTAGATTGGTCTGGTTCCTCGCTGCGGAACTCAAACTAATGTCGCTGTCTGATCTGACGTGTGTCATGTTTAGTGTACATAATAATACTTCTGTTTCAGTTTTTTCTTCAGTGTCTCTCTCTCTTTCTCTGTTCAGCAGGAATATATTTTCTCGATTAAAGGGAATTTATGGGATCACAAGGTAACACCTCTATCTACGAAGTAATATTTTTTACATATGTTATATTTGACTGTCTTGCGATTATAATTTGTTGACCGAAACGTGTTTGATAAGAGTGAAAAGCACCGAGGCGCAGTTTCCTTTGTTTACAGTCTGCATGTCAGAACAGCTGATCGTCCCTTTAAGCAGCTATGCCGCTATGATACTGCCGCCTGTTGTAGGGTTGACGGGTCCTGCTGCGACCACAGAGAAACACTTGAGCTCAAGCGGATTGAAAAACACTCGCTCCTCGTGAAAAGAAACATGTTACACAGTTGACACTTAAAACGATTTGCGACAACCGATTGATCTATTAAGGTTTGTATGTATGGCCTCGGACATTGCATTGCGGAATAATTTTTTGCGCTAATCATTTTGATTCTGAGAAGGCCGAGTAGCAATACAGTAGCCTGTTTTAGCAGAAACAGAAGAAGTCACGTCAAATATTAGAATTATTGTAATGTTTCTAAGAACATACACAGTAAATAAAGCATGTGGCCGATTACAAGTTAGCTTTAGTCGAGGTATTCTTGCTAGGTTGTAATGATTGTCATTACAGTAGGCTACTTTGGCTTCCCCTCACCCGCACTGATTACTATACAAAGGCATGAAGCATTGTAGAGGAGTATCCCATGTTCTGGCTCCTTTTAAAACACTTAGCGAGCTAGCCCTACAGATTATGCATATTTTTGAGGATGACAGCCATTGGAAAAGCTTGTAAACACAGAATAAGTATTATCCTTAGAATGTGAATTCCAAGATGAATTGGGTCAGTTGTGAACTTGTTTGAAAAACTGTTGAATTTGTGTTTTATTTCAAATGGTATTCAAAGTGGTGTTTCACTATGTGTGCTCAATGATTTATAGCCAATCCAGATAAAAAACAATTAACTCATAATTGTATAGAGTAAATCATAATCCTATTCTTGTGATAAGAAACTTACTGATCATGTAACCTCCCTCGTGTTATTCATTTATTTGTGTGTTTTCTTTTACAGTTTCATCGGATGAGATGAGTGTGCGTGCGGGGCAGGGTAGTGACGAGGTGCTGGTGTCACAGGCTGTGTGGGACTACCTGGCTGCGGCCGGGCGGCCCTGGCTCATTGACTTCCAAGACAAGCAGGGGCTGAGTGCTGGCATTATCAGGCGAGGGGAGCGGGGGGGCTGCTGCGCTGTGCGGCTGCGGCCTGTGGAGGGATCCAGCAGGGCTGGAGCAGGCCTAATGGAGGGTCCTATCTCCATTGAGACCCGTAAAGCCTTCATAGACCTATGCCGCTGTGCCCGGAAAGAGATGAGTAAACAGGAGGGGGCTCCTAAGAGGAAGCGATCCCTGCTGCCATGTGTGGGAGTCCTGGAGACAGAAGGAGAAGGGAGCCTGCTTCCACCACCACCACCCCCCCAGCCCCGCCGCTCCCAGAGGCAACAGCAAAGGTACAAGAAACCTCCTGATGAGGAGGCCTGTGTTGTCCTGTCAATGCCCCATGAAGCAGCACAGAGGAAGGACATGGATGTTAACATGGCCTCCCACAGTGAAGCAGAGGACAACACCAGTTGCTCTATCTGCATGGGGGATATGGTGGAAAAGGCCACTTTGGAGAGATGTGGCCACTCTTTCTGTCATTCATGCTTGGATCAGGCCTTCAAGGTGAAGAGAGCATGTCCTGTTTGTCGTCTGGTGTACGGGCAGCTGATCGGGAACCAGCCTGCTAATGGCAGTATGATGGTGGAGAGAGATCCAGACCTGGAGTTGCCAGGACATGAAGGTTATGGTTGTATCTGCATAATCTACAGCTTCCCTTTTGGTTTGCAGGCGGTGAGTATTATGTGTAAGATTCTCTAAAGGCCATAAGGATATGTATGTAGGTGAGAATAAGAGCTCATCTGAATAATGTATATTGAATGAAAGCCTTGATCTTTTAGTGAATGTAATGTTGTTTTGTTCTCTGACCGTGACATGTAGCCGGAGCATCCAAACCCAGGGGTGCGATACCCAGGGACGGACCGCGTGGCCTACCTCCCAGACAGCCCTGAGGGGAACCGAGTGCTGGGCCTACTGCGCCGGGCCTTTGAACAGCGCCTTATCTTCACCATCGGTACCTCCATGACTACAGGCATGCATAACGTCATCACCTGGAATGACATCCACCACAAGACCTCTCTATGGGGGGGACCACGCTGGTATGTAACTCCTGCTTAACTTATGATTTAGATTGTAATGGCTTTTATAAGGGTTGTACTATGTTCCCCAAGAGCTGTGACAGAGAAGTATTGATCAGAAAACCATGGCCCAATCCCATTATACCTCTTGCCCCTACAATTAAGCTCTACCCCTCCGTTTCACGAGTAGGGTTAGGGTGTCCCATTTCTTGTTGGGATAAAGGGGTAGAGCGAAGTGGTCCTCCAAACTGAGTTTCTTCAGAGGCACACTCCAAACCGAGTGTTAAGTGAAATCTCCCAGAATGCTTTGCAAATCATTGGCAAGATAGTGGCGAATGCACAAGCAACAAAAGAGAACCATGAATGTAATTATTTTCTTAATTAATAAAGACTTAAGACTTATGATAACCATTGTATTATCTTAGTTTAATGTCATTTCAATGTATTATAGACCTTTTCTTTATAACAAGCATAACAAAAAAATTGCTAGTATACGGTCTCTAGCTAGCTAGCTAGCTAATGTTACAACATTGTTTTAAGGCTGATTTGTGCATGACAGTCCCGCATTTGACATATTTCCATGTCGCATTTCCACCCTTTGATGGCATATGACGCCCGAAATGTAACTTAAGTCCAGCAGCAAAGTGTGTTACCGCTCCTCTAATATCAGTGCAGATTGGCAGAGGAGGAGCACCGCTATTCTGGCATGAACTGGCCTGGTAATGAAGCATTGTTCTTTTTTATTTGATGACTTGTTTGATTGAAACTTAGTCATGAACGAATCGTGAGTGTCAATGCTTTTCTATGATACTACTGATGACGTATCAGGGTCTTGAAGGTTGTCCCATTTCATAGGGGAAGATTTCAACCACTACCCCTTGTAACTCTGTTCCGAGCGAGGGGCACTCGAAAAAGAGGGGTAGTGGTAAAAATAAGAAATGGGATTGGGCCCATATTCATGCGTGAACATGTGTTGAGAGGTATGATTTTTATTTCTGTCAAGAAAATAACTTTTGCTGTCCTTGACTAGATGGCAGTATTGTTGTTCCTGTTGGCAATGACATGCAGATGGGTTTTTCATTTCTCTGACAGCTTTGGCTACCCAGACCCCACTTACCTGGTGCGAGTGACAGAGGAGCTCCGGGAGAAAGGTATCACAGCGGACTGACAAACAGTCTGGAATGTGGTATTCTGAGAACACTCGAGACATTTCTACCGGTCCTCCTGCTGGTGGCTGCTCGCTAGGCTGCTACTGTAGCTCTTCCCAGAGTCTACATGCTCTAGACTGAGAAGGACAGCCGGAGATGATGCAGACACAGGAGTATGACCCAGTGGAGCTCACATATCACCTGACACCACTTGTTGTTCCTCTGTTGATTTGTTGTCTTTTGAGTTCTACTTAACCCAGTACTTTGTGTGGAAGAAAATACAAATGAGTGCAGTGCATTCTTGTGTGATACAATCCTCTGCGTTTCACTTCCATTGGCAATAGGACAGTTATAATGCACTCATTTGGGCATTATCATGGCGTGTTTGAGTTAGAGGCCCTTAAATATTATTTTGAAATCTGAATCTATTTTCTTTTGTTATTAATGTTGATTTCCATGCTGGACTTTATACATATTCTTTGTTACTCTTTATATGTTACAAGCACACTTTTTTTTTGTCTAGCATATATGTAAAATAAGTATCTTTTTCTTGTTTAATTGTGGTACTGATTACCTGTTATGAAGACAGTACTGCGAAGTTCAAGAATAGCACTGCTTTAATAGAGCCCTCTAAAGAAATCATTCTCTAAAGGCATTGCAATCTAAAGCACTCACAGGCACTTTGGCAAGGGAGTCAGATGTTCAGTAATGGAGGCTGATTTTTTCTGCTTCCTCTTCAGGGAAGAGGATGGAAGAGCGCTCCGAGCAAATACAGGTGTTTTCAGCCCTGGGCAGTTAGCTTGGTAGCTGTAAGTTGATGTCAATTGCTCTTTATCTCCCTTTGTTCTTCCTAATCTTCCTTCCCTTTTTACTTAAGTAGGAAAAATGTCTTTACTTGCACCATTGTAGCTGATGTTGCAGTAATGTCCTGAGGTGACTATAAGGATCATTGTCATTCTCTTCCCTATGGTTTCTTCCCCAGGTTGTCTTGCAGATTTTGAGCTGTTTGAGGTCAGTTGATGTACGTACAGTCCACTTGTTTCCAATTACCAGATTTATATGATGATGTCAAATGAAAAGGGCATGTAGACCACTTAAACCAAATCAAAGGCACAACAGCTCAGTAATTAACTATGCCTCCGTCCCTGTCAAACTAAGACGTTCTTGATAATGGTCTCCTCGAAATGAGGTATCTGTTGTAATTTGTTTGTCTAAATAGATTATCTTGAATAACAAAATCTTTGAAAATGTTAAGAAAGGTATGATTCAAGCTGCAGTCCCTTATAGGGGTATTGTTAGTGTTCCATTGTATTCCTTTTTTTGGATAACCTTCTCTCATTTTATTGTGCCTTTCTTCTAATCAAGTTTGAAGAAATTTGAGCAAGTTGATACTAAAGAATAATTATAAGCATTTCCTCAGTGGGAGGTGTCACATTGTTATTTGATGGGATAGCACCATTATGTTTATCTGTTTTCTGGATTTCAGTTACGTATATTATTCTGTTTATAAGAATATGTAATACAAATGTGCATTTCCATAAACCTCTCAGTTGAACTGTATGGTAAGAGGTCCAAAAACTGGGTCTCAAACAAAAAGAATCAAGCTTTTATTTCGCAAGGTAACATTTTAAAGAGATGCTTACCCTCCTTGCTTGAACTGTTTTGACCTCTCATTAATTTAAGTGCAGTCAAATGATGTACAGAATATAGTATATTAGGCTCATACATAAAATATTCTCTCCCCCGCCCTTTCTTTTACATCACAGCTGTTCTTGTATTTTTTCTTTGGGGACCAATTCAAATACCTTTGGGAGCCAGGATAGTAGTTTACTCTACCGTGCAAATATTTCTATGCAGTACATAAGTGAAATGGGGCCAGGACAATACATTTGAAAGGATTGCACATTGCAAATTGATTGTGACTGAAAAGTTGGAAGTTTTGCTTTTCTAAGTGTTGATTTGTATTTTATGAGTCTGTTGATATTCAAAATAATGTGCTTTACATTTTAATACTTGAATAAAAAAGGTTCTGTTCTGTTCCTGTTTGTGGTCATGTGTTTATTACTTCACAGAATGAAGTATGATGTACCCTTTTTTCCCATTTGTCACCTTTCTCATGAAATTGTAATATCTAAACTATTTCATTTGTTTTGTTATAACATCTCAAAGCCATCACGGGGTGACCTGTTTGACTACACAAATCTCATACCATAGAATCAATGTAATATTCCTCTGCCAGAGAGCGATTCCTACTGTACGTCAGTTGCCCTTTTACTCTCCCTGGAAAGCACGCAGTAAACACTAAAGACCCTCTACAGCACTGGCGCTACTTCGGGGTGGGACTCTCTTTTCACGCCATTTCGCCCTGCATGGTTAAATCGACGCCCACTGTGTGTATGAAGATACATTTGTGTCTTAATGTTGCAATAAAAACAATTTTGAAAGATAAATCTGCAAGCAAAGTATTTTGAGATTTTTTTGTTTTTTAAGTTATTGTTTTTTTGGTTTCACACATCCCCATGTTCACCAGGGCCAGGGGAATCTAGGGGTGGGATGCACACGGTGAGATGTTCCGATCGAATGCGACAGCGACACACGGGTGACTGGCCACATGGAGATACATGCTCCCCATAGCGCACTGCTTCATACAGTATAGTACAGTGGATAGTGTACATAGCCTTTATTTATGTAAACCAGCTCCTTCCCTTCTTGTGATTTTTTTAAAAGTGTTTTTTTTCTTCTTCTTTTTTCCCCTTTCCTAGCACCAGGGGAGCCACCCCTCCTAAATTTCGTTGTTTGGTACCTGTACTGTAGCAATGACAATAAAGTCCATTCATTCATTCATTCATGGGCAGGGGGCATGCCATTAATTCATACATTTGCCTCACTTCCCGGGGTGCTAACATCATATTCATATTCTAATATCCTATCACTATTGTGTATGTAAACATTTGGACGATAAGTACAGTATGAGCTGGGCTTTCTAGTCTCTGCAGTTGGTAAGCTGGCGACACCAAACAACTCAGAGACACGAAACATTAGAAATCCCAAGGGATTGGGAGACATACTGTAGGCCTACTTATCATTTCGTAACTGTACATCCTTTTCTAATATCCTATCACGTATGTAACTTTTGGACTATAGGATAGAAGGCCTAGAGGAGAGTCTAAACTCTGGATTTGACCGGTGTGTAA
The DNA here is from genome assembly GCF_963989245.1 of Nansenia antarctica. Taxonomy (NCBI): domain Eukaryota; kingdom Metazoa; phylum Chordata; class Actinopteri; order Argentiniformes; family Microstomatidae; genus Nansenia; species Nansenia antarctica. The sequence goes on from NC_137676.1 coordinate 47,960,282, forward strand.
AGCGGGTATGGCATAACCCAAATGGAACTCTGAAAGGAGACGTCTGTTAGTAACCAACACCGGATCTTGAACGAAACATGCATTCTTGCGGGTTTGCAGATGTTGTACCGGGGGATTAACGGCAGTTCACCTGCGTACTTGTCTACACTGTCTATTTGGGTCACCTGCTCGGCTCGCTTTTATTTGATCATTCATCGTGAATCATGAATTTGATTTTGATTACAATATCACCGTCGAGGCTGGGTTAGACAGGTTGTCGATTCTGATAAGGAGTTGTTGAAGCTGAGCAAGGATGAGTTGATCAGGAGGCTGCGGAAAGCAGGGGGGTTCGCCCTATCAACATGAACGGATTGTCTGATCAAAAGGTCATTTAAATGGCCCAGAATGTCAATGGCAATGCAAAGTCGCGCAGCCAGCCCCCTATCATGCAGTTAAGAGAAATCCTCAGCTTTACCTACGCTGTCTCTCAAATCCCACACCCACTTAAATACTCTCCCTTGACTTAACCAGCGAACGTTTGAATGATAAAGTCACCATGCTCTGCATTAGTGTCCTCTAACAGTTGAATGAATTTACGCTGATTGAGATCCAACAAATATTATGGACATATTACTACACTACAGCCTACATGTATAACTGTACACATTGAGCAGCAACCGCACATCAGTGTGTTAAAGAGAGTCCATAACATAACCTTAGAAACGAATCTAGATGCAGACGTAAATATCATGATCAGTGCTTGATAGTGTGGCCATTTCCATAACACCAAAAATGGAGGACACTTTGCACACAAAGGCACAAGCACTCTGGGCCTCCACCTGCGAGTACTATGCACCGGTAGACGGACACGGTACTTAACAGACCAGGAGCTTAGTCCCAACTAGCTAGAACATTTCCATATTGAACAGAACGATCCCACGCCATGAAATAAAAACATTTAATCTGTAATGAATACAGAATATAAACACACTGTTTCCCCATTATGAATGAATGAATGAATGAATTAATTAATTAATTAATTAATGGTCTTTATTGTCATTGCTATAGTACAGGTACCAAACAACGAAATTTAGGAGGGGTGGCTCCCCTGGTGTTAGGAAAGAAAAAAAAACTTTTAAAAATAAATAAAAGTGTTTCTCTCAAAACAGAACACGTTTCAGTTATTGGTCTTACTTTGAAAAGGCTTATTGGGGAAGTGACATCACATAGCAAGCAGGAATTTGCAACCCCAAAAAGATTTTTTTGCTTGCAGATATTTATTTTTTGGCTTTCAAATTATTCATTTTATTTATTATTATTTCTTTTAATTATAACTTTTTATTTTATTTATTGCAACATTAAGACACAAATGTACCTTCATAACTGTGACGTATAGCACTGAAATGGCGTGAAAAAAAGACTTTCACTTCAGGACATAAGGCTTGGGCTGTGTTCGGAATGGTATACTAGCATACTGCATACTAGCATACTCAATGAGTATATACTGCATACTGCCTACTAAATTCATAATAAGTATGCGAAAACCAGCCGACCATTTACACAGTATGCATACTGCCTCCCAGAGGAATGCGCTACAGAGAGTCGTGAGATCGGCCCAGAAGATCACCGGCGCCCCCCTCCCCTCTCTGGAAGAGCTGTACAACACACGCTGCCTCAGGAAGGCCTCCAAGATCTCCAGAGACCCATCCCACCCTGGGTACGAACACTTTGCTCGGCTGCCCTCGAACAGGCGGTTCAGGACCATGTTCGCAAGGACAAACAGACTGAAGCTCAGCTTCTACCCCTGGGCCATTCAGGCCCTGAACACAGCAAAGACCTAGGTTCTAGGCCCTGGACAATCTAGACAAATTGATGGCAGCTACTAGATTGAAATCAAGTGTAATACTGAAACACAACTGTGTACATTTCAAACCTGCAAACTGCGACACTTTAAATGAATGTGCAATAACACTATGTGCAATATGACAACCCTAGGGTACATAAGGTTCAGAGAATAGGAAATGTTAGAATAGGTATAGCATAGCATAGAGTACAGCACAGTGTTTTATTTGTATAGTATAGTATAGTATAGTGGATAGTGTACATAGCCTTTATTTATGTAAACCAGCTCTTTTCCCTTCTTGTTTTTAGTTGTTTTTTTTCCTAGCACCAGGGGAGCCCCCCCTCCCAAATTTCGTTGTTTGGTACCTGTACTATATCAATGACAATAAAGACCATTCATTCATTCATTCATTCAGAATGCATTTCGCCGGGAGCGGCGAATTTAAACCTCCATTTTAAACCTCCATTAGCTAAAACCCAGTGGCGGGCGGTGCATTTCACACCTAGGCCTTCAGTGATGTCCGACACATTCCTACCTGAATTATTCTACCTCTTAATACCATCGTTATGACGCCATGGCTCTAGAAACTAGACAGAAACACAGTATAACCGGGCGTTGCATCACCTTAACATAGTCAGACAAGTACAACAGAGTTATATTAATATTTCCGAAGCATTTTTAATCAATAAATCCGCATTTACAATGAAGAGTGTTAAACTAACATCTTTAAGATCGCTACATTACCCACGTCTGTCGTCTCGTCCACCATAATAGCGACAAAGGGTGCCTTTTTAATCTCCATTTTGATCTCTTCTTCCATCACTTCAGCAATAGCAAAAATCAGGTCGTTTTGTATTTTGCCTGACGTCCCAGTAAACACTTTGTTTGTGGACAGGTGGTAATGTAAATCTGGGTTGTTTTCAGCCAGAAAAGAAAGAAGCTCAACGTAGTTTCCTCTGTTTGTGGACTTGGCGCTTTCATTGTGTCCCCTAAATGAAAGTTATTGTTTACCCAAAAACAGGACACAATCGATCAGTCAACGAAAGCTTTCGTTGTGAGGCTCCGTTTCCCTGCGCACTTTCAAAAGTTTCACATCTACCGGCATAGTTCCGCATCTCAATAGTGAATATCAATAGTGCGTATCAATAGTGCGTAGCAATAGTGCGTATCCAATCAAAAGACGTGCTGGGTGCTGACATCATTGAGCCTTACAGCAGGCGCCGTTGTTGCTTTTGCTCGCATAGGTTTACTAGGTACGCCACAGGTTTTCTCGTTCCAATGTTAAGTTACAGGTCGAATCCGCAGCACCGTTTAATGTGAAGGCGGGCAGATTTTTGAGCCCCCTAGCAACACATTTTGATTGGATAAAAGCTCTAACATAAAGGCCAGCCCTCCAAATCTCAATCGGAGACTGGAAGCAGCGCAACCAAGAGGAAAGCTATGAAATGAAGAGAATAGACTATGGGGAATCATTAATACATATTTGTGGAAAATATATATTAAAATAAAATGTATATTCTGATGATGTTTAGGCCAGCAGAGAAGGCCTTGCTGGCCCTGACGGCACACCACTGCTAAAACCTGTACTTTTGGTGTTCATTTTATTTCAGGCGAGAAAGTAACCACATATATTCCCAAAATGTGTCCAGTTTACCAAAATAACCCGTTTATATATCTGATCTGACAATCTTTTAGTCTTTGTCTTCTGTTCCTAGCTATATTACGGCTGCGTTCGTAAATTTGCCCTGGAAATCTGATCAGCACTCATGGAATGCCTCTTGTCCAATCAAATTACCTGGTCCCTTTATGACGTTGAACCCAGTGTGCGCTCCGGCGCTCTCAGAGCAAATTTAGGAACGCACCCTGTGTTGCTTACATACATTGCTTACTTACGGAGTTCGACAGAAACGACATAACATAATTACAACAAGTTGTAAAATGATTTGGGGGGCCAATATCTTTAGCTAGCTCAAGTAACTAGTTTACTATATTGTTGTCTTACCAGTTGGTAAAAGAACATGATTAAAATAAATATATATGAGCAATAACATATCGTGGGCTTGCTGCAGCAAGCACAATACAACCAACTAGCCTTGTCTAAGAATGCATTTCACCATGTTAATTCCCAGTATAGTGAAAATACCACCGCTCATCCGACAGACTTAGCTGGGGTGCTACAACTGAAGAGTATCAAATAGAGTGCAAAAAGCAGCATCTGCACACTCAAATATGTGCAAAAGACGATGTTTATTGCAAGCTTTCGGTCCCCAGGCTATCGGACAATGTAAACAACAGCTGTATGACAAGTTTGTATGACGCAGTTTGACGAGGCTGAAAGCGCACAGGATTGCCAGATGGGATTGACAATTTACAGCCTAAACTTTCTATAACCTCAAAATCCAGTAGCCCATTCGGCGGTAACCCGCCCCATCTGGCAACCCTGGACGCGCAATGCATTTTGGGAAACAGTACTCCAGAAGTGTCCAGTCATTATTTTTTTTATTAATTTTGCCATTTAGCAGACGCTTTTATCCAAAGCGATTTACAATTACGAATTACAGGGACATTCCCCCTGGAGTAACTGAGGGCTAAGTGCCTTACCCAAGGGCACACTAGTAGTGGTGTGGCTTCAGGCGGGATTTGAACTCACAACCTTCCGATCACAAGTCCAACTCACTATCCACTAGACCACCACTACCCCCCAGTCATAACACACTTAAATTATTACGGAAATATTGCTTGCATACTCAAATCTCGCATACTGTACAGTGTGAACGCTCTCGCCTACTCAACTCTACGTCATATCTAGTATGAGTAGTATGCTAGTATGCTATTCCGAACACAGCCTTGGTCAGCAGAACATATTCTCCTGTCAGAGTGATACTGCATTAACCGTTCGACAAAATGGAAAATAACTACACAAATGCGAAATCTACTTCATGCACAAATCATAACTGCGCCTCCGAAACAGAAGACTGTGACGGGAATTATGATGACGCCTATTGCATTATCTGTATGGATAATATTCGGGATAAGAAAACTTTAAGATGCGCTCACTCGTTTTGCGCAGATTGTATCGACTCTGTTTTCAAAGTAAAACCTGCATGTCCTTTATGTAATACCTTCCATGGAACTTACATTGGAACTCAGCCCCTGGACGGTACAATGAACGTTACCCGAAGCTGGACGTGTTTACCAGGCTTCGAGTCTTCTTCCGGAACTAACATTATTGATTACCACTTTCCAGCAGGAATACAAGGGGTGAGGTTGTCAGTGTATAAATCAAGTCAAAAGTGTTTGAGAATATTTACTTGACGTTTAAAGTGCTGCTTCTTCTGAGCGCATCCGTGATATTGTTCTATTGTTATTGAGCTCCTTTTATTTTTGTTTTTGGTCGGGTAGCCTACCGCCCCCATGATATTACCAAACAGCTTCCTTACTTGAACTGGCTTATCACAAAAGCTTTTCTAATCACAATGTAACATCTAACTCGTGAGTTTAGAATTATACGGTTCTATCTCCGTTTAGGGTAGTTCAGAGATATTGAGCGTCAAAGTTTTTACATTCCATTATGTTTTATGAGATGGAACCTTTGTATTTTATGAATGACTAACTAAAAAAATGCAACATTTTAAAAATAACACCACACAGGCATTAATAAACACCTAATGGATCAGATTATGTAAAAAAACTCAATTTTGACAAAAATGGAGATAGAACCTTATAATTCTAACGTCATGAACTGTAACTTCATATGAGTCAATCTCTGACATGCTTCTTCTCAAAGTGGCATGGTTAAATCGAATGATTGAATAAAGTGGACTTTATTATCTTAATTATCCATTGTCCAAAAGGAAAACAAACAACATAATTACTGTCCTGAGTCCTATTCTTATTTCTCTGCCTTTTGCTGTAGCCTGAGCATCCAAACCCTGGCAAAAGGTATGCCAGTACATCTCGAAGAGCCTTCCTGCCGGTCTGCAGGGAGGGGGAGCGGGTGCTGAGGCTGCTCCAGACAGCCTTTGAAAGGAGGCTCATCTTCACCATCGGAACCTCAGCCACCACCGGCCTCTCGAACACCATCACCTGGAATGACATACACCACAAGACCAACACATGTGGAGGACCTCAGCTGTATGTTCCCTAGTGTCTTCATTGTAATAGATAGGACACCTGATTCCACTCCTTAGTTTCTAGGGTTTAGTACAGTTGGATGTTTTGAAATTACAGATACATGAAAATTTGTTTGAAGCTGTCATGCCTTTGTTGTCTGGATATCCTGACAGGTCTGCCTTTCTGTATTAGTTTTGGGTACCCAGATCCAGGTTACCTCTCCAGGGTTCAAGATGAGCTTCGTCTTAAAGGGGTGACCGAAGAGAACTGACATGACTGGATCCACACCACACTTAGGAGTTTGGAGGGAAGATTAGTAGATCTGCTTTAAACTGTTGTCAAAGCAACTTTATTATGTTGTATTGGCGTGCATGTAATATACTGTACACTTGAGTGTACAGTGTGTACAGTATTTATTTTCTTTAATTTAAAAATACATTCAAGTTTTGTAATCAATATCTTGCAGTTAGTTTGTGTCCAACTGTGTATCCTCAATTTATATGGGGCAGAAATTATTATGTTTTTTTAACAAAGAATTTAGTTGAGATGAATTCCTCCTTCTTCATCCCAGTTAGGTATAGTGTCTATTGAGTAGTCAATAAGTATCATTTGGATAGTGTTTGTCCATGTTTCATCATAGTGTTATTTATAATGATATATAGGCCCAAAAGTATCACTCTCCAATATCACATCTTTTGATGTTGTGTTTAAGAAACAATGATTGTGACCCAGTGTATGTCATTTTGAATTCCAGCTATGCAACAAATAATAATCTCTGCCGCTTTACACAATTGTTTCCAAATAAAGAGCTTGGATGTTCAGTCACTTACTATAAAACCATGCCATTCTCCTTCTACCCCACTAGAGGGCAATCCTCCTCCTCTAAATGAACAGAGGTCTGCTTGGTATGCAGCTGTACCATTACAAACCCAATCTCTCTACAACACCTCCCCTGCCACCATACCCCAAAGTCACTAGGAAGAGCAGAGCATCTGCTACAGAGGATGAGTCATGTGTTTCCATGGGGCTCAGGGCAGCTTTGGCATTGGCATCTGTATTATAAGACTTTCACAGACACTTGTCTCTCTTTATGTTGTTAGTTACAATAACACTATTGTTGTGTTATGTTGTTGATATTGGAATAGTACATCCACTATGTGTTCATAGGCTAATGATTGTTTTTTTTTTCTTGTATTTTTGTTGAATGAATAATGATATTCATGATATAATTTTCTGTAAAATAGAGATTGCCAAATAAAAAAAAACACTGGATCACTATCAAATCCAGTGCCTAAACATGTTTGTCTAGAGAATGATGAAAAGTGACACATCACCACCTGTATCCATACAGACCTCATCTCATTTGACCTAGCATTACTTACCATTACCAGCTACCATATGCTCAGCTGCGGCTGTTGACGGAGCCCATTGACCCTAACCAGTACACACAACCCAACCACGGAGTCTCAGCTGAACATCACATATTCATCACTACTACTAGGTCGTCCTTGGACGAGCCCTCCATCGGCGCTTCTAGTCATCCCGATCCTCCATACATCTGGCTAGCTTGCCGGTACTTTCCGCTCCTGCATCTTTCTTGAGTACGTCTCACAGAGGTGAGATAATGGGGTATAGATCATCAGGTGTCCTCGCCCTCTCACTCATCCATGCTGCTTGGTCACAGAGGGGTTACTGTGGCCTGTGTATGTGTGTGTATGGGGTAGAGTTATGAGAGTTGTCCTCTTTAGTGCCCTGGCAAAGAGGCGCTGGGGGCATTTCTGTGGCGGAGGATACCAGGGCATCTGCTGCTCTCAGAGAACAGGGCCAGGCCCATCTGGTCAATCCGCCCTCTCTCCCTCCCTTCCTCTATTCATCCATCTATCCCTCATGCCCTCCATCTATCTCTCTTTCCATCCTTCTGTCCAGGCCTCCATCTCTCCATCCCTCCCCCATCCCCCCTGACATTTCTAGCCATGGTTATAAACAATACGTGTCTACACAATGAACATAGTGGTAAAGGATCATCGGTTGTATGCTTGTGCACATTTCATCGCAGAGTGCAACAGTCAGATACATGGTAACCATAGAAACACTGCAAATAAGTTAACTTCGAATCCACTTCAATAGCAGTGGAAATAAGCTACATTTTACCATAAAAGATTATATTTCAAAGGCCCATCTTTATCTCCATAGTGAAACCGTATGTCTGACTTGCCTACCAAATCCCTCTATCTAATAGATTAAATTCAACTTCTTATCAGTCACTTTAAAAATCTAGGTGGTTGTGGTTGTGATTTGTGTCTTTCCCAGGCCCTTTCATCCCCTGTCATCATCCATCTGGATATCTGGGGACAGGGGTGAGGAATTATTGAAATGCCACCAGATATACAAATATGTATAAATGATTATGAATATCATGGGTGTGTTATCATTATAGAATGCACTAATGTTAATGACCAGGTGTAGAGTAGTTCCTGTACACAACAGATTGGTAACATTTCTAGAACAAGCTTTCAAAAAGCAGGCAAGACAGAATGTGTTGTTCAGATACCTCGATGATAACACCTTGATGATAAAAAAAAACAAGATCTCAAGGAGTCCGCCTGCTTCATTGTGAAAATATGTAAATTACTGAAGTCAATGAATGATTATGTTGACTGATAGGCTGTTTTGGCTGAGGTATAACCATTTCAAACAAACTTTTCAGACAGGTAGGAGATGCTCCATGTTTCCTTTGCCAAAGATGAAGAGATAATGACAGGAGAATCACTGAGTGACAATGTGTGTGTGTGTGTGTGTGTGTGTGTGTGTGTGTGTGTGTGTGTGTGTGTGTGTGTGTGTGTGTGTGTGCGTGCGTGCGTGCGTGCATGCATGTGTTTTGTACAGTAGTGCTCTCTCCAGCTCTCTCCTCTCACCCCCCTTCCCCACTGAGCTCCTTAATTAGTGTCTCAGGCACTGGGGATAGACCTGGCACACCGCCTCCCTCTGCCACTATCTGCTTTTGTCTCCTCATCCTCAGAGCTGGATCATCCCAGAGTCCCAGGGTTAGAAGTGGGCAGAAGTAGGCTTCTAAGGTGGTTCTGTGATGTAATGATCCTCCCCTCCATGAGAGCATGCGAGCCCACAGCACTGACATACTGTACTCATTCACTATATGCCATAGGCTGTTTGTGTGTGGTGTGTGTGTGTGTGTGTGTGTGTGTGTGTCAATCAATCACATTTATTTCTATAGCACTTTTTACATCAGATTTTGCTTGTTTTCCTCAATCAGGTTTGAGAGGTAGCTGGATCTTGCAGTGGCGAGGGCCTACTGGGATAGGCTATCTTTTCTTGAGGCTTGTTTAAGGGCATGGGTGTCATCCGTATATCAGGGAGCCTCCTGAGCAGAGCAACAAGGTCAAGCGTCTTTCGGAGAGCAAAGCCATATTCATCCATAGACATGTGGTTGCTCTGTGTGTGTGTGTGTGTGTGTGTGTGTGTGTGTCCGAACTGTTTCTCACATTCTGTTCTCTGATTCATAGCCTCTGCTACATGGGTTTTTGTCTGCCTGATTTAGCAGAACAGACCCTCTGCTTTTCTTAGTAATGCTGACAGATTTACTGACTTACTTCACCAACAGGGCACAAGAGTAGCACTGGCAACTATTGGGTTTTGGCTGAGTTATCTGGAAGGCAGATTGGAGGCTGTGCTCAAGCTGTTCTTCATTAGCAGCAGCCAGCGTTATGAGAATAGCAGCACTATCATCTTTCCTCTGTGAGAGAGATTAAAATGGTGGCCAGTAATTACCTCTCCAAACTACTCTTACATCACAGACAACAGGGGGCATTTGTTGTCAATAGTTGTTCTTTATCCTAATGTTACGACGGTTTGTTTTTCTGTTGTTGTTGTTGTTTTTAAACATGCCAACTATCAGTACATGGAAAAGTGGAACAGATTATTTAATGTAACCAAGCCACAGAGGACGATTTTGATTGAAAATCCTGTGTGATACTAACCATCCTGCAACTATGATGATGTCTGCCTCTATAGTGTATTGACACGGTTTCAGTAATGAAGCTGTCATGATTAGGATGATTTGCGTAGAGATTATGTACACTCTGGACAATCAATATCAAACATAACAGACATACAGACAAACAGACAAATAGAGAGGAAAGACCCTTGTTATTCAATGTTATTCAAAGTATCAGTTGCTTAGGAAACTCCCCTCCTCTTAACCAAGGGTATAGCAGTCATCTACTGTACATGGCCACCCCTTTCACTGTCTGCCCTGTCTCTGTGCTGTATGGTGAATCAACAGCTATCAGTTGTTCTGCCTGCCTGCCCGCCTGCCTGCCTGCCTGCCTTCCTGCCTGCCTGCCTACCTGTTTGTCTGTCTGTCTGTCTGTCTGCCATCCACACAGCCTTGGACTTCAGCACGCCCCAGCATCAAGCCACATCATTTCTCACTGCTGCTGTCATGGAAACTAATATGGTTTTCTAGAATTTACGCTACAGGATGCAACACATGATTGCTAATCGTACTGCAGGAACTCATAGAAAACTCTAATATATCTACTAATATATATTATAACTCATGTCATATAATCAAGGCATTTAGCACTTTAAATTATATTCAGATTAGCATTGAATTTCCTCCACTGATACTGTATTCCTACCATGATGACCTTACATCAAACAAATAAAAAATGTATTCCAAGAGTTATCCAGACACCCTAGCTCTGTGAGTTCATAGGTGAGTATCCCTGAACCTGAAGTCAGGCTAAACAATAAGTAGGCAAGTGCAAGTCAGTTCCTCTATCGCCCAAACCCCAGTGCTCTCCCCCTGGAATGTAATGTAAGGGGTAAAGATCTCAACTTAATGGGAAGTGTGGTTGCACTGCGAAGCTCTATCCGATGCCTCCTCGACTGCATGTGACCCAACCCAAACCACACTTACAGGCAGCACATATCGTACTGACTGAGTAGCTGAGTGTCTTATTTCTCTCTCCATTTAGTCAGCTGTGACCGCAGGTGTTTTCTATTACTCACATATTTTAAAAGTCAATTGTAATGTTTATATCACTGGGCTGGAGTCTTGTTCACTGTCTGGTCATCAGAGTACAAGGGCTACAGAGGGTAGAAAGAAGACAGCACATATGATTACAAATTAAGTAAATTGTCCATTTAAAGGCAACTGTAACAAGAATAAGTGGTTAGGAATAGGAATTGTAGTCCATTTGCAGATCAGTTATGTTTGAACGGCTTTCAAAGGTCCTCTGAACATCACAAGCCATTTTCATGATTGTCATCATCACAATTATTAAATGATTTAATGCAGAGATGCTCTCTCCTTTACACTCCACAGTAACAATTACATTGACCAAACCCAGGCTTTCTCCAAAACAGTAGAGAATTAAAGAGAAGGTTGAAGAGAGAGAGAGAGAGAGAGAGAGAGAGAGAGAGAGAGAGAGAGAGAGAGAGAGAGAGAGAGAGAGAGAGAGAGAGCGAGCGAGCGATGGGAAGAAGGGCACAAAGAGGGAATGAGAATCTTACAGGAGGCTTTCTCTCCAGCAGCAGTTGTTGCATGGTAACAGAGGCTGTATTTCACTACCTGGGCCCAGGCATTGATTAAAAACTTTACTATTATCCAGGCCCATTCCTTTTGTTGTGCACTGATGCAGATCTAGACATGGCACTCTTATTTATGACAGCCATTACGACTCAGACATGTGAGAGGTCTTTAGCCTAATGATAAGACGAGAGCATACAGCAAAGCTGTGGAGAACCTTTTGTGTTACTCTCTGCGAGATAGGGATAACAACATCAAATGGTATTATGCACACTGTCCTTGATCTTTTTACCATACTTTACCATAGTTTTACCATACTCTCTCTCTCCCGTATCCACATCTTAAGCATTTTAATGTATCAAGCCTTTACCACTGACCTCTTAATAAAACTGGAAATCAAGAATAGGGCCACATGTACATACCTTTCTGAAATGCCATGACCTATTCAACTCTGGCTGAGGAAGGGGCAAGTAAATGCCACATAGTTGTGGCCCTAGTTGTTATAGGAGGAGAGTTTGGTGTTGGCACAGGCTTTTTGGTGTTGGCACAGGCTGTATTGTCACTCTTGATTGCCATTGGGCCATTCCTACTCTGCCTGCAAAGGCCATGGTCTTTAACTTCACCTCCAGGTCTTAGTCGATGTGTAAGGGGCCAGTTTAGTGTTAGCCTTACACTTGTATATGTTGAGGAGCAGTAGGGATAACATCATCTAGAGTATCAGAGTGATATCTGAAGAGCAAACAACCTAGAGTCTTGAATTTGGAGATTAGTCAAAGTGCAGCTACATTGACTTTGTAACAAATTACATGAAAGGTAATACTTGACTCAAGCTACCAACATATTTCACATACGTTTTTTTACCAACAGGGTCTGGCCAGAACCCACAATGAAAACATAAAAAAGCCACAATCTTTCACAAAGTATTATTTTTCTTTCATAATTATTTATAAAAACAGAAAAATATGTTTTTGTGGGCTGCAAACAATTTTTTTAGGCTTAAATTGGCTCCAAGATTGCACATGCCTCAAATCTGTAAAATTACTATCACTAAGACAAGTTGTGCCTTTTTTTGCTCACTCATAATATTTGTAATGTCCTGAATATCAAATTCTATCAAAAAACTTGACACCAAATGAAATGATTTGTTGGGGATGTTTTTTTGAAAGAATCATAGTATTTTGATTGGTGCCACAACCATGAGCTCTGTTTTCTTGCTGTTAAGTTTTAGAAAATTAGATGACATCCAAGTTTTTATTTCACGTAGGCAGTTGACAAGAGACTGAGGGGGGAGCTTAGAGGATGGAGTAGTGCTGAGATATGGGTATCTTCAGCATAGCAGTGGAACTTGTGGCCATGATGGCGGATGATCTGGCCACAAGGTGAAGAGGTGGGGCCCAAGTACAGAGCCTTGAGGCACACCTTGGGGCTGGGGGGGAACTCGAGCCATTGATAGTAACAAAATGTTCCCTGTTGGAGAGGCAGGACTGAAACCAGGAGAGGGCTGTACTGGTGACACCTAGGAGGTCAGATAGGCGGTTGAGGACGATGGTGTCAGAGACAGTATCAAAAGCTGCAGAGAGGTCCAGGAGGATGAGGATGAGGATGTTGATGCGGCCAGAGTCAGCAGCGATGAGGAGATCGTTGATAATCTTAATAAGGGCGGTCTCCGTGCTGTGGTGTATTCTGAAGCCGGATTGGAGACGCTCATAGAGCTCATGGTTGCTGATGGAGTTGGCCGACGGCTGCTTTCCTGCTATCCAGAATTTTACTGAGGGAAGGAAGGTTGGAGATCGGCCAGTGGATATGAATGTCATCAGGGTCCAGATCAGGCTTTTTGAGGATGGGGGTGACTGAGGCAGTTTTGAAACTAGTGGGAACTATACCAGATTCTAATGAGGCGTTGATAATGTCCACCATGTAGGGGCAGAGGGTGAGTAGGCAGTCCTTGACCAGAGCTGTGGGCATGGGGTCCAGAGAGCAGGTGGAGGCCTTGGCGACTTGAGGAGCATCTACAGGGGTGAAGGAGGAGAGACAGCATTGGGAGAAACATGACGCTAAGGGGCCGTCACTATGTGGCTGAGGTGCGGGTGGAGGGGGAGGGGCTGGCGTCAGGAGCTGCTGGTGGATGGAGTCAACTTTGCCTGGAAGAAGTCCAGGAATTTGGAGCAGAGATCGGGGGCACCAGAGGGATGCTGGGCATCAGGGGGGCGGAGTAAGAGGTTGATGGTGGAAAACAGTGTTCGCAACGGACAGCCTGTTGGAGACAACGGTAGGAATGGCTGTGTCCAAGTAGGCAAACTTGCATCGGGATGCCCGGTGTATGAAGCGGGGAAGACGCAATAGTTCGATTTAATAACTGCGAGGCAGTCAGGGATGGTGTGGCTGAAAAAGCTTGCTCATGAATGACTAGTATAACCAATGGCCTATACACACACTTAGGCCTACTATCTTGAAACATTAGCCTTCAGAATCTCCTCAAATGGAGCCCTACGGGCTGGCTGTACAGCAAACACTCCACTGCCACACCTGAAGGCAACTCTGTCATCACAGCAACTGACACGTACACATTAGTGTCCCACTGGTTATATCCCTATTTCTTCTTACTTTTAAAAAAACAAACAAGTAAAACAGTATTATCACACTTAAGATATACCTGTTGTTGTCATGACAACAACCCCCAGCAGCAAAAATAAATAATATTAAATAAAAGAGTCCAGCAGAGTATGGTCACTTCTTATCCACCGCCCCACCGGTGAGGCGAGAATCGGGTCTATGTTTAATATAACAGATATAAAGAGCTTACCTTTATCAATAATGTTCATCGATGTCGCAAACGATTCATTAGATTCCATTCTAAACGTCCATATCGGGTTTTATGTCGGCCGGTAAATAGAGTGCGAGTCACAAGCCCTTGTTTACAGCCACGTCACATAGGAAAACCAAGCATGCTTGATTTCAACCCCCGAATTTCCATATCATTGGTCCTCGAAAGTAATTTGGCACAAGTACTCATTAGACCCTGGAGTACTGATTCCTAGATGATTTGGGCTTATTCAGTCAGGTTTCCAAGCTGATATTCACTCTAAAAGCTTTTTTTTTTTTTCCACAATGTTCTAGCTCTATTTACTCTGACACAGTAACATATATTTAGATTCTGACACTTCTACAGTCACCCCACAGGTGTTAGCTTTCATTTGATACCAAGATCATTATGAAGGCCCTTGTGATTGTGGAGATATTCTATATTCACAGTGGGCATGCTATTCGAGCAGAATTAGAATAAAGTAATTAGAAACCAGCAAATGTATTTCTCAGAAATGGGATAGTAAACACACATACACAATGTCATCATGACCTTTTTTTATTTTTATTTTTTTACAGAAAACAAACTGTTTTATGTTCAAATGTTCATCCCTGCATTCAGAGCACATTACACTAGCAATAACATTGGTCCTGATTAATAAGCTGATGAGTATGAGCATCACAACTGCATGCTACTGATCCTGGTGAATATGAATAAAATGAACATCATAACTGCATAACTGTTACACACATACTATGATAATCTCTCCAAGTATCGCAGGCCTACTAAACAGGCTGTTTTCACTCAAGGCATTTGGGGAAGCTAATGAGATAGTTGGGGATGTGCTTTATTCCTGATAAGAGTTTCAAAGTGTGGGGTGATGGTAGACAGAGCTACTCTCAGATCATGCTCAGTGTCCAACCTATTCCCCTGCTTTGACTCGAGCTGGACCAAAGTTGAGAAGCCACTTTTGCACAGATAAGTAGTGTGAATTTCCTTTTCAGCGTCTGATCACATAACAGCTTCACCAGCTGATTATCTTCATTGCTTGGTAACGTGACGCTTTCCATGTCGATTCGGAAGGGGTCACACGTATCCAGTGATGATCTCCATGTTTCTCCGTGAAGTAGTCGTGGAAATGTAGATTTCTTGTAGATATTATCCATGTTGTAAATATGTTTTGTAGATTGAAGCCATGGAAAGCCATGCTTATAAAAAACTTTTGACATCCAAACTAATCAATGCTGATGAGGCTACGGTCATAGCCTTCCTGTTCATCTGCAGACTTCAAGCTTGTGCACATGCATCTTTCACACACATCTGTCAAAATAAAAGTCTGACATGAGATAGCTAAGCACTAGAACTATCTTTGGCTTTTCTAGTGTTAAAATACTATTTTTTTCGTTTTTACCACACACTCCTCGACCCATTCAGAATGAGTCCGCCACCCACTTTGGCCCGCGACCCACCAGTTGAGAAACATCACTATACAGTATGCTTCTGTTCCCCCTTTGAGTACATTAAAGAACTTTCCTCCAGTGCATGTGTATAGTAAGTGCTGTTCCTTACAGCTCTCTTGTCACTCGGGTTCAGCATCATCTCACCTCACTGTTTTTAAATCCCTCCCCCCCTCAAACATCCGCAGTGTCTCCCCAGTGTCTACTCCACACACATGCAGGAAAAACATGATCCACAGTAGTGTACCAGGGATCTAGAAGAGCTGATCCTCCCCCAGACAGGAGCATTGGTCAAGCAGAGAGGGCCTCCTGCTCACTTTGCAGCGCATGCATGCATTCCAGACCGAGGGGAAGGAAGCTAAACACACATCTCACGCTCCCTCACCCCACAAAGGCACATGCTCCGGCGTGTAGCCATGGTTCCCTATAGGAGAGTGACGGGAACAAAGATAGGCAGAGAATGGTGCCTGCAGTGTCCTGCATCTTCCTTTGTCTCTCTCTGCCATCCCCACCCCTCCCTCTACTCCTCTCTCCTCTCTGCACCGCCTCAGGGACCTTACACACACACACACACACACACACACACACACACACACACACACACACACACACATATACTGTACGGTTCACTCATGCATGCACGCAGACACAAACACACACGTGATAGTAGGTTGATCACTAATAGGGATGTATGATCTCTAGAGGAAGACATCGATCTGAATCACACACTATCGTTTTGTTTGTGTTTATTGTGGCTCTTGAAGTCTTTTGAAAAATAAAGATATAATTGTGTGTTGATATGAATCATCAAATAGGGTTCAACTATTGAATAGTGAGATTAGATTGTGATAATGCTTTAGTAAGTGCAAAACAGTCTATCTGTACATGACAATTATCTAAAATGAGGTCAGTGAGACACAGAAGAGACACAATACAAAGTAATCAGCAGCATTTTGACCTAATCTAGCATTTTAATCAGCACTTAAGGAGCATGAAACACAAAGCAGTGGGCTCTACTTATTTTTCCATCAGAGGACCTGAAAGGAGAGGAGAGGGAAGATAGGAGCGGAGAGGATGAGGCTTGGCTGTGGGCTCTGTCCTGGAGCCCTCCATGTTGTTTGGCTTGTGCAGACACAGGACATGGATGGCAGCCAAATCCACGGGGTGAGTGTGTGTTCAGAGCCCAGCCTAGCGAGCGCTCCTCCTGGCTCTCTCCTGCTCAGACACTGTCACATTATGCACATCAGAGCACGCCCCAGCCTTTGTGCACTGTTGCCTGGTGATTGCGGGGAGAGGCAGCAAGTGTGTGTATGTGTGTGTTGTGTATGCATGCGTGTACTAAATGTACTGTGTTCTGTAGGTCTCTGTGTGTGTGTGTGTGTGTGTGTGTGTGTGTGTGTATGTGTGTGTGTGTGTGTGTGTGTGCATGTTTGAGATTTCTGTAGAAAATACATAACAGTGATTTCTTATTTTTGATTTCCAATTGCAACATTGTCATCACCAGAGAGCAAAACATCTAATTTACGTCTTATGCTTTTTCATTGAAAATGAGACACAGTGAATATACCTCAATATGAATCCTCATGTACATTACAGTAAAGCAATGATTGCTCATCCAGGTCGATGTGTGCTTGACTTGCTTGACTGTGCCACAGACATGTTTTGGCCCATCCCGTCTACTACATTAGGATGTGTCCTAGAAACAACAAGGTTATGTTGGTTGCCATTTAAAAACAAACCAGTCCGAGGGATAACTTGCGTTCTCGTGGGACCACAGGGAACATTAAACAATTGTTCATGTCCGACTGTGCTCATTGGTGAGCTGTGAGTGAGACACAGGGTCAGCAGAGCGCTCGGGGTGCCAGGGGTGGAGCTATGGGCGTTAGGCAGTTGGGACAACATTACTTACAACATTATTCCTCCTGAGCCTAATGACTACTGTCCTCATCAATTAAGTACTCATTAAAAATAAATTATCAACATGACAGTGTTATTACCTTAATAACTATGAGATGGTAATACTGATCAATATACAAAATACAAATATGAAATACAAATAACAGCAATGACACAAAAGAAGAGCGAGCCTAGAGACAAACAGCTCCTCAGTATGTGAGACAATATACAAATGCAAAAATATTGTTGATATTGATCTTGCTCTCAACTATGTGTGGTCGAAAATCACATTTACACAATTATATGAAGGAGAGAGTAAAGGGACTGTACAAAGACAAGAAATATAGCAACTGCCATCATGCTCTATTGAGCCCTGTCATAGTATCCCTTTTTATGAGCGAAACTGGCTGGATTGGAAATTGATGGCTTTGGATGTGCTGGCCTGGCCCTGCACTGCGGCAGAGGCAGTGTGTGGTGTGCGTGTGTTAGTGTGTGTGTGTGTGTGTGTGTGTGTGAGTGTGTGTTAGTGTGTGTGTGTGTGTGTGTGTGTGTGTGTGTGTGAGTGTGTGTGTGTGTGTGTGTGTGTGTGTGTGTGTGTGTGCACGCTCATGCGCACGTGCGCACATGTCTGTGTGCGTGAGTGTGTGAAAGAGAGACAGCATACTGCAGAAGTAGACAGCTCATCAGTAATCAGAGAACAGCACTACTTCTCTACACGTGCGCATGCATACATGCATGCACGCACACGCACACAGACACGCACACAGACACAGACATACACACACACACACACACGCACGCACACACACACACACACACACACACACACACACACACACACACACACACACACACACATACACCTTGGCTAATGAACAAAACATGAATAACACAAATACATATATTTGGCCAACACAAAAACATACTTTGTCAATTCACAGATCTGGTCAGCTAGTCTGTAGTCTGCTGCTCAGTGCTTTTCCCTGCAGTGTCCTTACAGAGTTGTGACATTACACAACAGCAATGAGCAGGGGTCTCCTCTGACATCATCATGCCCCACCCTCTCCGTCTCACTAATCCAATAAGGAATCTACTTGTTTACAATGGAATACCATTCACCTTCCACCTTGAAACTGATCAAATATCTTTAATATCAATATATTCTTGTATGAAAATAAGACTCAATAATTATATGTCAGAAAAAACTATGTATTTTGTATAATGCCTGTGGCAATACAGTTAGGCTTGGTCAACACCATAGAAAAAAAAAGCTGTTACTAGATAGAGGCCTAAGAGAATGTCTTCACCACCACCAAATGCTAGGGCTGATCCTGAAAACTTGCTGGATTGTGCCGTGATGCCAATTCCCTTCAACTGTGGCCTGGAGGTACGAACCATGGCTGAGTGAGCAATTGAACTCTCTGTGCCTGTCCAGATGTTGGCCTAATTTACTCCGACTGGCGGCGTATGTAGTCCCTTTACATGCCCTCACCTCGAGTGTGAGCACGGTGGCAGCGGGCTTGTTGACTTTGTCTGCATCCACCCCGGTGACATAGGAGCCACCCAATTGACTTTACATACAACCTGTTGCAGACTGCGATAATCTCACACCAGGTTGGTAGTCTGTTGAATGAGTCTTCAGAAGAAAACATACAGGTGGAAGAAGACAGAAAAAGATTTGTTCTTGAATTCTCCATTCTTTGCTTGAGGCATGGTTCAGTGTTGAAACCGCTGTAAAACCAACAGTGGGATTTTCCAACAGGTTGGCTTTTTTTAAATAGAAGCTTAATCCACAGAGAAACTCTCACACATAAAGTGAGATTTAAACACTACACAAGTCATTACGCTGAAAAACATTGTTTCACAGATGACGGAGAAGAGACTGATCCAGACAGTACACAAGTAAGGGTAGATAAACCCTCTGATGAACACTGTTTAAGAGGAGGATCCATTTAAGAAGAGGATTAGCCTTGCAGATTCTCCAGAGGTATTATTATTGTTTTGTGGAGACCAAGGTAAGACTCCAGAGCATGTGGTGAAGCTGGCCAGTCAGTGGGTTTGCACCTCTGTCACATGTCTGTAGGCATCAGGCATGTCTTAATGCCTGTGCAGAAACACATACACACACACACACACACACACACACACACACACACAACCTTCCAGATGTGGTGTGTGTGTGGGGACAGATGTGAATGGCAGCCCCAGTGTCACCGAGGAGATGATGGAGGGAGGGAGAGAAGATTTCAAACATACAGTGGATGGAAGGTGCCAAATCTGCAGTCAGTCTGTCTGTCTGTCTGTCTGTCCCTGAGAGGGGCAGAGTGAAGTTAGACTGTGATACAGGATGTAATGAATAGTCTGTTATTAAAATATTGTAGTATTTTCTTTATTACTGGCATCGTTTGTTAATTGATTAGGAGGATACGTTTGGACCATTGGGACTGACTATAGCGTTGATATACCATCAACGGGGGGAAATTCGACATGAAATATGTCAAAAGGCAGCACTATCATGCACAGATCAGCCTTATAACATGTAATGTTAGATATATAACGCTAGACAGGGAGCGCAGATTTATTTTTATGCTGTTCCGAAATGAACGATATGAGACAGACTGGGAGGGGAAAATCACAGTATACCCACTAGAAAAAAATAGACTACACCACTGCGTGACTGTGATCTCTGTCCATTGGGATTAATGAGCTTGGTCAGTAATAGGAGCAGCTGTGTATGCGCATAGCAATGTCGATCTCTTTAAGAAAGTAATTAAGACAAGGGACAGGACTGAGGCCTGTCTGCCACGTAGCTAACATTGTCATGGTCAACACTGGCAGTGATAGAGTAACAACAGGAGCATTCATCCCCCTTTGTGACTATGTCAATAACCACTCAAAAACAATTGCCCTATGCTTTTGATCATGTATTGTATTTACACACAGTGGGCCGGTTAGTTACAGATCGCAAAGAAATGCCACAGGTAACAGTTATTCAGCAGTAATAAAAGAAAATGGTTACAATTAAGGGTGGAACAGTCTGATATTCAACCAATAAAGCCCAAATCAGTGTATCGATGTGTGTGTGCTTGAGTGGTTAGGTTGTTAGTTAGGGTTAATAATAATGAAAACTCAAACAAGTCGTCATGGGTCCCAGACAGGGCAAGCTTTATTAATTAACAGAGCAAAAGAAAAAGAGAGAAAGTCCAATGTCCAACATCAAAACAACCAAAAAATAAACGCAAAAATAGCAACAGCTATCAAATAAATTATCACACCAAGCACAACATATTTATCTTTCATTGTTTGAATCACCATTTTCCTGGGACATTCTTAAAGATGTCTTACAAAGATTATAAAACGAGATATGTACAATCATACAACTCGTATAGGACATGCTAGGAGTTTGACTGCACCAATGTACCACACACTGACTGTTACTGTATCACACAATGGCTGTATATAAACTGATATGGTCCATGAACTGCTTCTATCCTCATCTCTGAAGGGCTTAAGCCCTGTGTGAGCTCCCAAATCCAAGGAAAGAGAGATAATACAAATGATCACCCCTTGAGATAGAAGCATATTTGGAGCTACGATGAATGTGGCTCCGTCTCCTGTAAGCCCTCCCTATCTCTGCTACAAACCTTAAGAGCCTGTCTCGATTTCCTAGGTTGAACTGTTGCTAGGCAATGCTGAGGAATTCAGTGTGTGACCAAGGAACTAAAGCCTTTGTGCAAATCACCACCTAAAGTCATTCTGTCTTCCAGGGGGCTGTCCACAGCTCCAGAATAACACCAACCATCAACAAAAGAACAAAAACAATACAAGGATATCCATTCCAAGCGTACGAAAATAGAAACACAATAATTCAACCAAGAAACGAATAATGGAAAAATATCTTTCTTTGGACAGGGCCAGCCTGTGCATTTTGATTCCTTGCTCTACTTGCGACCCCAAACACTTCCATTTTCCCTAGCCCTTTTCACAAGTCGATTGTTAGAAGTTAGAAGGCTTCCACGTACCAGATGCAAAAAGCTCAAATAATACTGTACTGCTAAATGTGACTAATTAAAGCAGTCGTTTAGACCAGTTCATGCCCTCTGTTTTTAGTCTTATTCCCATGGCTCCTTCCTCTTCCGATGATATTGTAAATAGAATAGCACAGACTGGCATCTTCAAATAGCATTGTTCACCTTTGATCTCAAATTCTAAATTGTTTCATGGCACAGTGATGTCATCAGTTACCCTACATACAGTGGTCACTAACAGGGCAACGGAGGGGCAAACACAGATTGGAATTTTCTTACAGCATTGATGGTTCGGTTCAGTTCATTCGCCAAACATGTGTCCATGGCTAGCATGACATTGATATCACAAAGCTGCATCTTTATTGCCACTCAGTTGACTTTGCATCACAAGCACTTAAATCCTTATTGCTTTATGGTTAAAAGCATAGATCGATGCTGTACACACACATAACCATGAAGCCAAAAATGTAAGCTCAAAAAGGTCAAGTTTAGCAATACATTGGACTGTCCTCTATATGTTGTTCTAACATAAGTGCTTCTTATTGGAAGTTAAGAGATTGACGAGAGAAAAAGAAGGAAAATAAGAAATATATTGGAAGAGTAAAAGTCAAGGGGATGGAGTGCTACATTAGATTGTTGAAAATGAAATAAATCAGCAGCCATATTTTTAAAATTGGAATGAACTCGGGGAGCATGATATGAAAGGCATATTCGATAACTGCATACTGTTTGAGCATTGTTGATGATCAAGGACCAACAATGTGGTGCTACAACACTTTTCTGTAGTACATTTTTCAACTGAATATCAAATTTCCCCCAGTGTATTCCTCTGATTCACTTTCTCTACTGTATGTTCAACAGCAGTCCTTAAAAAAAAAAAAAAAAACGCCTCAAGAGAATTATAAAACTGCTCTGGCAGCAAATACAAGACGTAACTTCATACAAATCAATTGGCAGCGCTGTATTAAACCCTGTGCTTGTGCCCCTGGTCACAACAAAAGAATCTTATATCCCTCACACTCCCAGGAGGCAGTGTCCTCCTCATCAAAGCACATATCAGACTATATTCAAATTGAGTGGGAGTGATGGAGATATCCCATGACTGGAAGCTCCGGTGCACTGGAAGCCCCAGTTGTTGTTTTTTGCATTCCATCTCTTCTTTACTTATAACAAAACTCTAATCTTTCTGTACATAGCCTCTTCAGCATGGGTCCTCCTCTGGGAGGTTGAGAGGAGGGCTCTCTAGAGCTATACTACCTTGAATCAACAACCATCGAGGTTCACAGTCTAGACTGGTGTCTGTCTGCACAGCAGCCCACGCTATCAGCACTTCTTATCCCTCCTCTCCTGGCCACTGAGACAATAGGACATGTAATGGCCCTGTGTTCTCACTGTGGTCAAACACTCTCCTCTCCACACACACTCACACACACACACACACACACACACACACACACACACACACACACACACACACACACACACACACACACACACTCCCTTCAGCCTCCATGGGCCTAAATGAAGCTGAGGACAAGCTCCAGAATTGGAGACCAGCCTTTTGTTCATCTACTCTTTACAGGCTTAGAGCTCACAATCTGTGTAGGAGGGCTAAGTATTTTCAGTAATGTCTGATATTTTCATGCTAGATCTTTAGAAAAATAGGCATTGAATTGTCTGAGAGACATTTATATCACAAGGTTGTGCCTAAATAGTAATTTGACTGATGTCAGACAACATTATGGTTGCATACTGTTACAAGTGGAACAATTGACAGCTGATGATATCAAACTTCAATTTGAAAAGCATAGATAGGGTACTGAAAAAGATGGATATGCACTGAAAAGTTCAGGACAAAGTGGACAGCTGGGTGTCCACCTGTTCTGATGGGGTTTTCCATTTGGAGGGGGGGTGAGGAAGGATTCAGCAGGGAGCCCTTCTCTGATAAAACCATCGTGCCCACCCCCCCTTCCCCGAACCAAAGACAGGCAGCAGGGCTGGGAGCTGCATGTGGGAGTGCCGCCTGGGGTCTCCACTCACATGACGGAGCAGCTCTTGGTCTTCTCCTTCTTGAAGGTGGAGGAGAGCAGCTCCGACTTGCTGGGCAGGTGGAGGAGTCTCTTGGAAAGGCGGCGGGTGGGGCTGGTCTTGGGCAGCGGCTGCAGCTTGTTGATGCAGGCCAGGGCAGCGGTGCGGAACACACTGTGGATGCTCTTCTCTGAGGTAAAGGCCGAGCACTCCAAGTAGGCCTCGGCACCCAACTGCTTAGCCATGGCTGAACCCTGGGAGAGTAAGGGGGAGGGTAGGAGAGGAGAGGGAGTAGGACCCAAGGAATGTGCTCAGTGCCGTCGGTTCCATTTTATTATTGATTGATCATGATTTGTTTTCACGGCACAGCCTCTTTTCTGCTGTACTTTCTATACTTGTTGCTTTTATAGTTTTCTTTTTCTATCTTGAGTATAGTGCGCAAGAAATATTGTTTCTTTTATTACACTATTCTAACTGCTTCCATAACAATACATGACCACATGACCACCGGTTTGTCATGGAGTATAATCTGTTAAGCCTGGTACACACATAAAGATTTTCTAAATCTTAACAGATTTTTTATCTGAGAGACCCCACACATCATGGATTGAACAGTTTTGATCGTATTGTGTGTGGTGTGCTCCGATATTCCCAATACAGCACACCACATACATAAAGATCAGTCCTACGACAGTCTAGAGTCTCGTCCCCCAAGCCAGAAATCAAACGTAGTACCCTGACTGACCTGTACGAGGCAGCCAATGTGCGACAGGGCAAATAAAGTGCCAAAGAACGAAAAGAAGAAGTCAGCTCGCTTCTTGATTGGCTACATTCCATCCACGTCACAATCAGACTCGGGAGTTGTCGGGAGTTGCCCACACACAACGACTTTTGATCGTAAATATTGAACATGTTTAATATTTACGATCGCCGGCCCGACCATTTTCCGAGCAGATTGTCGGGAGAAATGGACTCTTAACACACCTCATACCACAGGATAATCTTGTAGGATAATCTTTAGAGCCATCCGATAATCGGGCGTTTGCTGTCCTTGGTCGGAAGGGGGGAAATCGGGCCAAAATCGGCCAGATTATCTTTATGTGTGTACCCGGCTTAGTTGAGTGATTTGTTATCTCAATCTCACCTGCTCATGGGTAATGGGGGTCTGCTTCTGATTGGACAGCTCCATCAGTGTGCAGACATCTGTGCGCAGGTCGGTTTTGCAGCCAATGAGAAGGATGCGTGTGCTGGGGCAGAAATCCAGGATCTCAGTCTTCCACTATGGAAACAAAAGACATTCATTTGGATGTATTCATTATAATTACATGGAATTAATTAACATAAGCAGAATGAGATTGCTTAGCCGCCTGAAACACCACCACTAGTGTGCCCTTGAGTAAGGCACTTAGCCCTTAGTTACTCCAGGGGGAATGTCTCTGTAATTTGTAATTCGTAACTGTAAATCGCTTTGGATTAAAAGCTTAAAAATACGTTTTTAAATAAATACAAATATATAAAGTCAGTAAAACCAAATAGTGAAATGATTTGAGTCTGAAGGCTGGATAAATTAGATGACTTGAGACAGCAGCTTTGAGGACTTGGAATTAAACTAATTTAGAGACAAGTGTTGAGAAGTTAAGCTATAGACACTATGCTTCAACACTACTACTACTACTACTACTACTGTTTGCTCAATGTGTTGGTGCATTCTCTCTGTCCATATGCAAAACCAAAAAAAAGACAATAAAAATGTAGATTCTTTAAGGCTCTGATTATTTCAGGCCCATTACCTTCTTGAGACCACTGTCAGCGATGTCTGGACGGCTGATGTCAAAACAGAGGAGAACCGCGTCAGAGTCACTGTAGCAGAGGGGCCTCACGTTATCATAGTATGGGGAGCCTAGGAGAGGATAGTCAATATCAGAGGTTAGGACAACACAATTACGTAAAAGAGTATACAATAAAAAAAAACATTCTCTTTTTTGTTGGAAATGAAGTTACCGGTATATCTTTTTTAATATACCAGATATTCTAAGATATTTATTGCACATTGTCCGTTCTCTCTATGTGAATACTGTAGTTTTAGTGTACAGGAGAGAGCGACTGATAGACAGACAGATCGACCAACAGTAAGACAGACAGACAGATGACAGGGATTATCCATGAGGGCCATCACTTCTCATGCTGAGCCTGACATTGCTGTCCTGAACCTGCACCTTCTCCCTCCCCTCTCCCTCTATTGCTATTTCAGAGGGGGAGAAGATGACAATCAAGCACTAAATCCTCATTGATCTTTTTTAGCAGTGGATTACGCAAGTGGAACAGTGGGGCTCGGGGCAGGCAGACGCTCCCACTCATGCTCAGAATCCTTAAGTAAGCCACCCACCCCCCCTCCCGCTTCCCACCAACATCCTCCGCGTGCGCAATACCTACAGTCCTCCGTTACCACAGCAACAGCCTTGGAATCCACCATCTGCATCAAGCATTCCTCCCACCCCTCCATAAAGGCTTGCCTTAACTGCCAATCAATCATTTTACACCGCAACTGCCCGCCCACCCACCTACAGCTAAAGACATTCCTCTGTTGAACAGCATTGGGGCCACAAACAGACGCGTACACGCAAACGAATACACACACACACACACACACACACACATACACACACACACATCAAGCTAACTGGAGTCTGTCCTTTTGTTTGGTTGAATTTGGCATCAGTCAAAGGTGAATCCCATATCAGATCATGAGATCAAAAGAACTCAGAAGAAGAAGAAGAAGAAGGAGAGGCTCAGAGAGATGAACATGTTTATTCTGATTACATATGAATCTCAATGGGCGTTCTTCCTCTTACGGCTATAGATAGACACTAGACAACGCAATCGTTCATTAAGTATTACATAACTCTGCTAATTGACTTACAATGAACAAAACAACACCCAAAAATGTACCTCAGCCACTAAAAGAGCACACACAACATTGCTATGTGCATATATATCTGTTCCATAAATAGTTAATGATTTTCCACATTATCAAAGGGGAGAATTGAATTCGCCAGCTGTTGGGAGACGTGCGTTGAATAGAGACAAGCTGTGCTAGAATTCCTTAGTGTTTGATGACCAGAGTGGATGTAAACATTGCTGCAGGAGGAACAATAGGATTAGCTTGTTGCATTACTAGTCCGTATCGAAATCCTTTGCAAGTACTTTCATTGTTTAATCACTTTTTTTCACAAGTGGTTTTGCCCATCTGAGAAATATAAAGCGGAGTAATTATCTACTAGAACGTTTGATGTTTTTACATTGGGGATACGATCACTCTCATTGTCAATAAGTCATACACGACATGTATATCATGACACTGTCTGCTGTACATCCTGGCCTGATGTGACATCATTACAACTTTGAGAACAGACATAATTAGCAAATATCAGAGCCATGGATGCAGTTGAAAGGCACGGTGAGGATGATCACTTCAGTCTGTCTGTGTCGGCATTGAGGTTAGCATCCCTCGTCCCTGTGAAGATTAAGAGCCCTCGGTGTGTCTGTCTCCCACACAGGGAAGTCACAAAGCAGCAAGCACGGGTGTGACGCTGCATTAAATGGTCACTGATCTAAATGCAGAAATCGATGGACATGCACAGAGGGGGGCTGAGGAGCCATTTCAATTAAGGCAGACAAATTAGTCACCCCGCTAGATGGGGGAGGTTGAGAAATATCTATGTGCTGCTCTTTTTGTTGACCGCTTCCAAACTAAACCTTCCAAAGCCATTTCCTGGAGAAAGCTGTTTCTCTAATGTGTGTTGCCAATAACCAGGTGGTACAAAAGGCAACAGGAAGAAGAAGGGAGGGAGAGTGCCTTTTGGAACATCACAGTGAGACCTCCACTACCATTAATTCTTCACCACCTGTGGTGTGAGATCACAGAGGAGCCGTCTCCTACAGCCTCAAAACACAGCTCAATGGACAGACGAGCTGCACAGCTTTGCATTACAGAGTGGGCCACATGTTCGTTCTTTAAACCCGGCTTGCCATGACAGATGGAGAGTTTCTGATGCATGAAACATGTTATTTAAAAAAAGGGCATCACCAAATTCCTATGGCTGAAGTCCGGTCATCATTATCTATGATGCAATGCCCAAAGCAAAATGTCAAGGAGATGGAACTGGAAAGTGGGCCAGCATAGAAGTGGGGTAAGAGGAGAGGAGCCTAGTGTTGTGTACAGGGGGGAGGGGCAGTGGCAGGGACATACACTACTTTTGGGTGTATTAATCAATAAGTGCAATGCCTCATCCACATCATTAGCGAAGCCATTTTAGAATGGGACATTCGTGGAGTCAGTTAGATGAATGCTATAGTGATGAGATGACTCACACAGATTTAGAGACATACCCATCCCTCTGGGCAAACTGTGCTGTGCTGCTACAACCTCATGGACATGATATACTGATGCATAACAACGCTTCTGACTCTGAGACTATTGTTATTGAACGTTTTTTAAATGTCAAAATGCAAGACTGAAGCTCTATAGCTTTTGCTATGTTGGATTAGTCGTTGTTATGTGATGGTTATTTTTCAAAGTTGACTTAACTTTATCACTTGATGGTCATCGTCTAATGTTGCCTATTTAGGGGCGGCAGTGGCTCAGGAGATAGAGCCGGCATCTAATGATTGCAAGGTCGGCAGTTCGAACCCCGACTGACCATGTGTCGAGGTATCCTTGAGCAAGGCACTTAACCACTAATTGCTCCAGCGTTTCCGTCTATGGCCGACCCCTTGCCTAGAGCATCAAATACCAAATTCCAACAATTGACTGACAATGGCAATAAAACATTTGTTATTATTATTATTATTATTATTATTATTATTTACATAAATACAACATTTAAAGTCTTGATGTACCATGAACTTCCTAACCCAATGGATACTTAGGCCCGTATTTAACTTACCACACATCTGCACTTCGCTACGAATTGGCCTGAGCACTGTTGTCTAGTGTTTCAGTTAATCTACACTCTAACCATTGATTTAATTGACTTACGGTACATATTGACTACAAATATATTTCAACAGCTTCAGTTTTTTCTGCATAGTTGTCTAATGTTGGTGGGATATGCTGCTGGCCTGGGTTGCATCAATTTGGCGTAAGTCATTACTAAATGTAGGCATTTAGTAGTTACTAAACCCCTAGTAGTTACTAGCTAGTTTCAAACTAGTTGTTTACTAATTTCGGTTGCACCACGCCAACCTTCTGCCAATCTTAGCTAGTAAATACTTACCGTTTTTAAATCCTCAATTTTGGCTAAAAGCTTTAATTTGGCTCTACAAGTGTTAATATGTCATTTTATGAAGTTTTAATATGTTTTCAGGCGAGAAAGTAGCCATATATATTCCCAAAATGTGTCCAGTTTATCAAAATAACCCGTTTATATATCTGATCTGACGTTTTTCCCCCCACTTCTGTGGGAAACTTCGCTAGCAACATTACGTTGCTAAGATAGTCTGGTTTCCCCTGCTTCAGCAGGCTACTTTATCTCCGCTGAGGTAACTACGGTTAGCTACGAGTTAGTTATAACTCACACCACCCTAGGGGTATGTATAAATATTTAGTAGTTACTAAGCTCTACGTCATAACTAGTGTGCTTGGTGCAACCCATTCAAGTTTAGTAGTGACTAAATCTTGATTTAGTAAATACTTACACTATAACTAGGGTTAGTTTGTACTTAGTAAGAAGTGGTGCAACCGACCCCTGTTCTATTGCATACTGAGGATTTATTGATTTTCAAAGTGTGATCACAAATGTATGAGTAATCCTTATTTTATTTTAATGTTACTCGCCCCAATTAATTAAATGTATATTAATATATATTTTAAGTTTTATAATAAACACATATTACTGTACAATAAGTTCCGAAAGTTACAATTTTTTTTCTTCATTTCAGACTCTAGAAACATTTATAAACCTCCATTGCGCTCACAAATGTTAAGATGTTTTA
Organism: Nansenia antarctica; assembly: GCF_963989245.1. NCBI lineage: Eukaryota > Metazoa > Chordata > Actinopteri > Argentiniformes > Microstomatidae > Nansenia > Nansenia antarctica. The sequence continues at coordinate 47,989,974 of NC_137676.1, forward strand.
AAAATGATACTGTACATAGCGTAGATCAATAATGGGATAATGTAACCTAACAATACTAGACACTTCATGCTCATGAGGTTAAAAACAGAACTAGAATTAAAATGAGAGATTGTGATAAATCAGGATAAAGTTCAGACCATGCTGAAAAGGATATTACAACAAGAAAACCTTTTACAGACACTGCCGCACTATACCATTTCCGTTATGACCGAAATACAAAGATGCAACCAAAAATCAATGATAATTGGTTTAGGTTTTCCTAAATAATTGATTTAGGTTTTCCTAAAATGCCCAAGGGGTATCTATGTGGGAGGCTGTGGCGCAGGAGGTAGAGCCGCCGTCTAATGATCACAAGGTCGGCAGATCGGTGGTTCGAGGCCCAGCTGGCCACATGTCGAAGTGTCCTTGGGCAAGACACTGAACCCCAAATTGCTCCCAGTGAGCGGGCCGGCGCCTTGCATGGTAGCATGCCGCCATTGGTATGTGAATGGGTGAATGAGAGGCTGTTGTAAGGCGCTTGGATAAAGGCGCTATATACAGTAAGTGCAGTCCATTTAACTCACAGTCAAACCCAAAACACTAGATTGCTCAGACTTAGTTACACATTTGCCCTGTTCAACTCATGGTGCGGGGAGGATAAGACTATCTTTGTTCATAAAAAATACATCTAAGCGGATTTGACACAGCTAACACAAACAGGTTAAGAATGACAATTCATATCCTGGCATCATTCATGAAAACGTTTCTCATAGTTCAAAGTCAACCAGCATATCGCTTTCTGCTGGTCTCATCTAAAAGCACTACTAGGGAAGGGAAGACGTTACGAAAACAATGGATAGAAAGAAGAGGGATATTTGTTGATACCTTCCATAAAACACTGAGAGGCATGAGTGCTCCTGACACATTTCCATATTCTCTGCCGTCACTTGAGTTAAAAACAGCAGAAGTGGCCTAGCCGAGGTGCTGTTGGACAAAGAAGTATCCTCATCAAATTAGAGGATTCTGGACGTTTTGGGAACTTTTGGGAAAGCTACTCAAAATCAAGATGAATGATCCTTGGTTCTGACTTCTTATAACAATATCTTCTAACATTCAAAATGAATGAGTCTACACTTGGTTCTCATTAGAAAAGTCTCACTCCAATTGATTTGGAAAAAGATCAGATATATTGCAAAAACATTACAGAACCACAATCAATATATCAATTAAATATTTTCTATACTTTCTAATGATGTCTGAATATTTTTCTAGCATGCAGATGGTTTCATCAAGCTAATGTGTACGTAAGACCACACCAGATCAATTTAATTTATGTATCCAACAAGCAATCATCTTATAATTCTTAAAAAAGAAATTCATCAGCAAGTTAATTCAAACAAGCATAAATGACTCTGAAACAATCTAACCAGGCATCGTCATTCAGTATTCATGAGTTAGAGCCCTATAGTGTTTAGTGTGAGGAGGCAGTTCCTCTCTCTCCGCCCTCAAGCATGTCCAATGTCCGCCTGATTAAAACCACTGGATTGATTTTTGCCTGTAAATCCCAGGCAGGCCTTAGCAAGGGAGAGAGAGACAGAGATGCCACAGCACCCAATGATGAGGTGAGTCCAATCAATGGAGAGAAGCCTGGGTAATGAGGAGACTCACTCAGCGCCCAGGCATGGGCGGCAAGCAGCACAGCCTCATGTAATTACAGCAGATTACAATGAGGGGAAACTCTTTGGCATGACCATCAGTTAGCTAGCTGGCCCTGTCACCACCATGGTACTGTATGTTAGGTGGCCCTAGTCATGATGCTTTAAATATGGTCACTGCTGTCAATCACATAGACAAAGAAAGAAGAGAATGGAGAGGGAGAAAGGGAGGGAGGGAGAGAGAAAGAGAGCATTCTCTCAAATCCTCACACATTTTGAAGGTGTAGACATGTCTGTCAAGCCATTCCAGTGTGTGGGCAGGTGACCTGACCAACATGAGGAAGAATGCAGGTCATCACCATCACCATCTCTCTCTCTCTCTCTCTCTCTCTCTCTCTCTCTCTCTCTCTCTCTCTCTCTCTCTCTCTCTCTCTCTCTCTCTCTCTCTCTCTCTCTCTCTCTCTCTCTCTCATTTGCTACCAAAACCTTCTCCCTTTGCCCATCCACAAGCACCACACCACACAGACCTATCAGATCAAGGCCCAGGGCTGGGATTAAAAAGACAGGATTTACACTGGCCAAAATTACATTCATTATTTCTGTTTCAGCGCATTTCATTCTGAAAAAAAGTGCAAAAACATCCCATCACATACACAAGTGGGTCTCTTGCACACTTTAATACCTGTGGCTCAGCCAACCTGACCTACTGTGGTTGACATGGCATATACGTCTCAAATGAGGACTAGGCTAGATGTGGATCATAATGCGCAGCAGTGTGGGGGAAATTGATTGTTAATGACTGTGAATGTCAATGGACTAGTTTTTAAGATATTAATTATATAAAAAAAGAATTACATAAATGCTAAATAACCTCAAAAGCTTCCTTCAATTAAGCTATCATAAAAAGGGAGTCAAATAAACAAGCTATAGGCCTAATAACAATCTAGATGTGGATTCCCATATGCAATGATAAGTAGTAACCCCCCTAACTACAAACATTAGACACAACAGGTCTACTGTGCAATAATCTGAGAAATTTAGAAATCTGGTCTCTATACATTCCACAGGCCAATCTGATTTCAATCAACACACAGCTCGAGGTTTGGCATCAAGGGGAAATCACATATAAAACACAAATTTCTCCAGAAAACAATCTCAGACCAAAATCAATCATGACTGCAAAACAAACAAACACTATATGGGGATATGATGGAATGAAAGCACTTCTGGTACGTCTACATTCCCTACATAAGAGGATGCAGGTACCAGTACTACTATAATGATACAACATCAAAGACACAAGACATCCATTGCCTGGCATCAACACCTCAAAGACCACAGTGGAAGGCCAGGATAACATTTACCTGAAGTATCCCACAGACTGAGCTCTACGCGCTGCTCCTCAAGCTCCAGACAGGCTGTGTAGTTCTCAAACACCGTGGGCACGTAGGTCTGAGAAGCAAATTAGCATAGTGTCATTAGTAAGGAGGTGTCAATCACTCAGTCAAGACATTCCAAAATTAGTATGGAATTTACCTTACAAATGCATTACTATTATTAAGTTGAAAGGGAGCCTCTCTTTGAAATTTAAGGTGAAAACAATTGCGTGAAATTTAACATTTAGTAGGCTATCATTTCAGTTTTTTCTAATCAGAAATAATCGATTAATGCCAATTATTTCTGTACAGATTTCATGAATTATAAATCACAGAGGAAGATGACTTATTATAATAATAAACAAATGTATGTTGACATTGACTTCCACAAGCAATATCAAAATGATGTGATGATCACAGGATGAGCATAATCGGATCAGAACCGAATTCGAGCAAATACGCAGCATGCAGCCAGTCTGTAAAGGATGCTCTTACATTTCAATCTATTGATCAATGACATTTTAGACATGTATTACATGAGAGAATATGAAATAAACATAGCAGAGACAATGGAAACTTTGCAGAACACATGATAAGATTTCATACATGCTATTGAAACATCATGATAGCAAAGCTCGCATACCTCTGGATAACAGTCCTTCGCTAGGACTTGCAACATCGCCGTTTTCCCGCATTGAACATCTCCAACAAGAACCAGCTTACATCTCACCACCAACGGCTGTGTATTCCTCTTTTCCTTCATTGTGATTATAAAGAACACACGATTTCAAAGAAAACTAAACAACAAAAACCGCGAAAAAACGTCCTTGGTTGAGCGCGGTGTTCTGGCGTGTAGCGCTCAAAGGATGACCGCAGTTTATGTGGTTGTATTAAACACTGCGGCGTTTTATACTTGGCTTCAACAGCCAATGGGCGCACGCTATTTCACTGACTTTCCAACATCCGTCCCAATGTTCTCCCCGACGACTACAAATGTGTGCTTTTGCCCTATAATCCTATAACAAAAATGGAATTACAAGAGCATTATTGGAAATGTCAGATGTGACCTTTAGTTTAATTTAAGTTATAACATATAATATGTATTTGTATTAATCTTGGCGTTTGCACATGGCAATAAGTAATCTATTACTGTACTGAAGAGTCCATGCACTTCTTCAAATTCACCATCAATAGCACAGCTCCTGATATGATAACCATTTTTAATGACTAATTTCATTGCCTTGCTTTTCCATTTGTAAGGACTAATACCTGTCAGTCATTCAGTTTATTAATTTGGCCCTATACAAGTTGTTTTATTAGGCCCGCAAGCTTGCTGCTTAAGGCTTTTGTGGCAACAAATTGAATCATTACATTGACGTAGCACCTAAGATAAATAGCACCAGAGTTGAAGACAATAGAGCTCATAGACGACTCCACTGTTGGGTGATTAGTTGCTTTCATCTGCACCACAGTGAGTTCATTGGTCAAACTATAAGTGAGTAATTAACTAACTATAACTAACTTGTCTGAAAAAATGTGTCAGCAATCCAAATACTTTTCCACAAGGGTATTGAGCAGCCTTGATTTGTATCTGGGTGGATGGTAATATATTGGCAAGCCCACAAAATAGCTTTTGATAAACAGAGCGATTGTTCAGCTTATCATTATCTATTTGTTGACTCTTCCCTGGTCGGTTGTAGACAGCATTTGCATTGAAACCCTGTGACTTGGAGATTTTTCTTATCTTCAAAGTAAGATCTAATTGTACTGAAGCAATTCCCCCTTGTAGCTTGTAATCAATCACATTTTCCTAATTCATTAACGTTACAAAAAGGGTGGGTTATTTTATTTAAATTTTTCATAGATTAAAATAGAGCTGAAATAGTAGTTTGCCCATGTCTGAAATCTGTGTTCTAATTTGGTCATCTGTGATAGTCCTATACTGTGGTATGTTTGAATGGCTCAGCAGATGGAACCCTTTGAGTTAGTGAGAGTGCATGGGAGTCAAGCCCCCCCTGTAGTTACTGCAGGCCACCAGAAGGGTCCAGTCAAAAAGTTACACCCCTAATCAGCCAGAGACAGATGCCCCACACCTCACACCTGCAAGGTTATCTCTGTATGTAAAGAACTCTTTAAGCAACAAACTAGAAATTAAACAACAAGTCAATCATCCGTCCTAACCATTGCCTACCTTCGTACCAGCTAATTTACTTAGCTTAGCCAATCATTCCTCTCACACTTTATTGCCCTGTTGGGTCAAAGCAATCTGCTGTTGTTCCCACAACCAACATTGTTCATTCACCATGCTGATGTTTGTCAGAAATGTAATGGCCAATATGTCTTGTTTCCATCACACACAGTTATGATTGTGCGTGCTCCCCTGCCCACTGAAAGAGAAATATCAAACATGTGTGGTAATCTCATTCTATTTAAGTCATTTGTTTTTTTAATTTTTTAATTTTATTGTGCATAGAATTGACACCTGATCAGAGCAAATAAACTAATGTTGGGGAAAGTACCATCAACTATGAAATAGCAATGTAACTCCCCCATAGTCTATGAAATACACACAGGCAAGGGGATATAGAGGGTCATTTAGATATCCAGCTGAACTTTATTTTACCCAAGAACATATTTATGTGGATAACTGTATGCATGACTTCAACATTGCTCCTAGGGGACAGTGGTGGACAGGTGGCTGTGAATAATACGGAGGGATAAAGTGACACCTCCCAATATGGCTGACAGAGAGGGGGATGAGGAGGGGGTGAGCTGAGCTGTGACTATTGCCAGGACAGAGCGCTGACACCTTTAAACCCCTGATACTCTGGAACATGTTGCTTCAATATTTTGCAGCTATAGAAAGAGAGCCTTTAGAAAGCAATGAAATGGCCTGGCAGGAGTTTCTGCTAATTGAGGGAGCCAGACAAAATGAAAAGATGTGTCACAGCTAGAACTAGGGTTACAGCTAAATAGGATTATATTGTCTGTTTGCAGGTCTGAAATATTTTTATGTCTAGAAATCATCACCAGATGGTATTATTACCCAACCAATATGTACAGTACATATATGAGATATTGTTTTGACCCTAACCCTAACCCTAAATTGGTTATATATTAATCAATCTAGAACATGTGTCAAGCACGTGAGTGAATCTGAGAACATTCAGGAAGTGGTATATCTCGGCCTGCCTCATTGAGTGAGAGGGTACTGACTGATGTTGACTGACATCCTCAAACACATGACAGATGGTGCATCATCACCACCACCATCATCATGAGGAAATGGCAAGAAGCTTCTGTAAGGAAATGGAGCATAATGGCCAGTATGGCTGGGTGATGCCCATTTGAGATAGCATGTAGCTCATCAACAACAGTGTGGACTAAAATGGGAGTTCCAGAGTCTCTCTCTATCCCTATGTTATGTTGTTATGTTAATTTCATTTATAATGCGCCCCCCATCCAACTTTTACATCGGCCCGGGGCGCAGCCCGGGTAAAGGAACAGATAAAGACAAAGACAAGGAACACAGAGAGCAATCAGACACAGACGACTTAAACGTAAAACTCAGGCATACAATTCACAACAAATAGGGAGTAGATTTAGGGAATGTCATTTTGGAAGAGGTGGGTTTTTAACTTGGCTCTAAAGGAGTCCAGAGTGGGGGCAAACTTGATGGCAGAAGGGAGCGCGTTCCACAGGGTCGGTGCTATCACTGCAAAGGCACGGTCACCCTTCCTCTTGAGGTTGGTACGTGGGACCCTCAGGCTGAGTTGGGCGTCGGACCTGAGCCTGGGTCTGGGCCTTGAGGAGGTAGACTGGTCCAGGAGGTCCTTGATGTAAGGTGGGGCGAGACTGTTGAGAGCTTTAAAAACAAAGGTGCAGATTTTGAACTTCACTCTCTTCTTCACTGGGAGCCAGTGAAGGGAGATGAGGACAGGGGAGATGTGGTCCCTCATTTTGGTGCCTGACACCAGCCTGGCAGCGGCATTTTGGACTAGCTGCAGGCGGTAGATGGTCTTATCAGGAAGTCCCGCATATAGTGAGTTGCAGTAGTCAAGCCTAGATGATATTAGCATGAGGACGACCCTCCTCAGGTCGCTGGGGGTGAGGAAGGACTTGATCTTGGCTATGATGCGTAGTTGGTATAGGCATGCCTTCACGACGGAGCTCACTTGTTGTTAATTCCTTCTCCTCTCTTGTTAATTCCTTCCCTCTCTCCCATCCTATGATCCTGTTGTGCCTGCCTCTTTGTCCTGTGCTGTGTGCCAGGTCCTGGTCAGGGAGGTCAGGAAAAATAGTTGTCCAGCTGGCCCTGATTAACCCTACTGCCTTGTGAGTGATGGTAGTGCCAGGGTTGGTGTGTCCTACTAGGCATGCAAACACCAGTTGGAGTGTGGTGTGTGTGGCCTTAGCCTTCAACTGGTATAGATTGGGATAAGTCATCATGATAAAGAGAGGAATGAGAAAAGTGGAGAGTGAGGGGGGAGAGGGAGAGAAAGAGAGGGAGGAGAGAGAGAGAGAGTGAGGGAGAGAGAGAGGCAGGCTGATATATAGTAGGGGAAATAAGTATTCAACACAACCCAAGAAATTATATTCAACATATTTCCATCCCAGCTATTCACATGAAGTTTAGTCCAGACATTTCTATATTCTAACTCAATAAAACTACACAGCTAAAGAAAGTGTAACATTCCAATCCATAAAAAGGTTATGTGTGCAATAACGGAGAATGACACAGGAAAAAAGTATTGAACGCAGTAAGACAAAGCTTATGCCACTAATGAATTGTCCTAACTGTGTTAGAATCAGCTGGGTTAGTGCATGTTGGTGGGTAAGCACTTCCATTCTTTGAAAAAGAATCACCTCTGAATGCAAGTAAACAACTAATTTGTCGCCAAGCTTTCCTGCAAGAAACATCTCATGATGGGTAGAGGCAAAGAGCTCTCCCAAGACCTTTGCAACAAGATTGTTGATGGCACTGGTTACCAACGGATTTCTCAACTCCTAAATGTTCCTATAAGCACCATTGGGGCCATTATCTGCAAGTGGAAGGAACATCACTCGACCACGAACAGGAGGTCCTCGCAAGATTGATGCAGTCAGGAAGTTAGTCAGAAGAGTAGCCCAAGAGCCAAGGACCGTTCGAGCAGAGTTCCAGAAAGACCTGGAAGCAGCAGGTACAGTTTAGGTGATGCACTCCACCACCACGGTCGGTCTCCATTCGCGATCACCCTGGAAGACTCCATTACTGAAGAAAAGGCATGTTGAAGCTTGTTTGAAGTTTGCTAAAGGACATTTGGAGACGCCTGTAGATAACTGGGAGAATGTAGTCTTGTCAGATGAGACAAAAATGTAACTTTTCGGCAACAACACACCATCTTTGGAGGAGAAATGGCTCTGCATTTGATCCTAGAAATACCATAACTACAGTGAAGTTTGGAGGTGGTATGGGGCTGTTTCTCTTCACATGGTACTGGTGGAATCCAAATTATCGACGGGAAGATGAATGGATCCATGTATCGGGAAATACTTGATACGAAATACTTGAGAAGAATCTGTTGCCATCCACCAGGATGATGAGGATGAGACACGGGTGGATCTTCCAGCAGGACAATGATCCAAAACATACTGCAAAGGAGACTCTCAATTGGTTCAAGAGGAAGAAAATAAAGGTTTTGGACTGGCCTAGTCCACCTGATCACAGGAAGTGTCTTGAAGTTGTCATGGGAAACAAGGCTTCTCCAACAAGTATTAAATACATTGCAGTTAGCGTGTTCAATACTTCTTTCCTTTGTCATTCCCGTTTATTGCACATAACTTTTTTTTATGGATTGGAGTGTTACAGTTAGCTGTTTAGTTTTATTGAGTTAATACCAATGTCTGGTCTAAATTTCATGAATAACTGCAATGGAAATATCTTGAATTTAAAAAATTGATGCGTTGAATACTTATTATAATATTATTTGTATTTTTCTATTTTTAAATATCATATTATTATGTATACTGCTGGAGCATCATCAAGAGAGAGAGGCTGACCTCTATTGGTGACACTTGATATTTTCTAATTACAGCCACATTTTCCAATCTACACTACTCAAGGAAATGAGTAGAAAAAAACCCTAAACTTTACTTAAAAAGTAAAAGTAATTCCATAGTAACAAAAAGAGACATTAGAAAACGTCAGTAAAATGTTATGTTTATTTTTAAATTATTATAATTTTCCATATGTGTTCATATACGTTCTGTATTCTCTGTATCAGGTACAGTAGGACATTGTGTTCACTTTTCTGAGATCATGGGACATTTGGACATCATTATCACACCAGACACCATATTCAGTATTGGAGGTGGGTACAGAGTAACATTTAGTGCATTTATTGCATTATAAAGCAGACATAGAAATTAAAATAGTGCAATTTTATCTCATCGTAACTGACGAGGAATCTTGATAGTCTCAGCTACTGTCTGTGAATGATAGCCTTTGTATTGCATACAGAATTTAGGTATGTCAAAACACAAATGATAGAAAATGCTAATTGTAAAAAATTAATTGCGGTTTGGATATCCAAAGTTTTGTTTTTGTTGTATAAATTACCTGTAAGAGAAATTAAATATCTGCTAGTGGGAGAGGCTGATTCCTGTGCTATAGAAGTTAAACTGTGCTCTGTGTTTTACATACAGTATGTGCTATTATGTCCTTCTCAAGCCATAGGCTACAGTCTTTAAAAACTGCAACGGGGTGTCAATGGAAGTAATATTCAAGATGGTCCCAGACTGTAATACATGCTTAATGAGGCTTTGAAAACCAACTCATATGCATTTGCATATGTGCACCTTGATATTACTAAGTAAAAACGTAGCTTAAAATACACAATATATACAAATAAATAATGACACATACAGTTTGTGATTGACTACGCATGTCATCTGTTCATACTCTCAATAGTAGGAGGTGAGAAGCTAATGGTCTTGAAAAGCCCTTCTAATTGTAAAATAATTAGGCCTACGATATGTCTTGTCATGCACATATTATTGAGTAACGGTGTAGCCTACTCAAGAGTGTAGTGCTATATTGTTTAGTGCCGGTGCGCTCCCCCAAATACATGTCGTTATAGTTACTATAAGAACATGCCGCCTATCCACTCAGTGACCTAAACCTATGGCAGAAACATTGGCGCTTAAAGTCATAATTATAATTTGGACAGAGGGTCTGCGAATTCTCTCTCAAGAAAATGGGGTCTTTTGTAAGCGCATTTCATGCAATTCATTATCGTTTTCAGCAAATGTTTAAATCAGTCGTTCGTTTGTATCAAGCCATAAAACTGGAAATAACTCAATGTTGCCATGTATCAACGGCGCATGTTTCACTTTGAGACATCAGAGAATCAGTGTCACGCGCATCGAGCAATTGCTGAATTGTTTCAATGTGCCTCTTTGAGAAAGATAGACTGCAGTTCATCTAGGGTCTTTCTTAGTTTATATGGAATACGTTTCCCACCACTGTCAATCAAGTCCCTTAACGCTTTTATTGCGGAAGCGCAATTTTGCCCCAGGTTTCCTCGCATCATGGGCAGGGAGAGACGTTCTCAGGGTGGATATGGCTATTTCTATGATGACAGAGACGGATCTTTTTTTTTTTTTTTGGACTGTACATTATGGTCTGTCATTTAAGTACTAGGCCTATTATTGTTCACAGAAATATTTAGTTCCGTTCATCCGCAATAAAATTGCACCACTGTACTAATTGAATTGTATTAACAGTTCGATGTAATGAGAGAAACATTGTGTTGTTTCTGTGTGTTTTTCTGCACTGGGATGCATTCCGTCCTGTGCTGACTATAAGACGACTGTAAGGTCTTGCTTGGGAAATTATCATTACAGACATGAAACAAAGTCATGGGCAGGCATATACAAACATAAGATGGTCAAATTAATGATAACTGTGAGAGAAACTATCGGCGGTCATGCAATATTTTGATTGACATATATAATGTATTTGTATTCATGCTGTGACATTTCTAAAGAAAAACATTTCAAATAATAATAATTAAAAAAACATCATATCTGCATAACAATGTCGGCAAGTGCATGTCTGGCTTTTGGGGTAGATCGAAGTCGGGGAATGCAAGCTAATAGGCTAAAAGTTGTGTAGAATCTAAATTGGCAATGTAGTCCCAATTCTATTATTTCTCACTTTCTCTCCAATGCGGACTGCCTGTAATTGAAAGAGAGCTATCAACAGTGGACACCTGTCCTCATATTCAGATGCTTATTGACATTCTACAATAGTATGTATGACATTGGTGACATTAACATTATTCCAGACGTCACGTCAGTTGACAAACGCAACACTAGAGGTCACTCTCCACACATTGATAAAGGGAGTGTTATGCACCAAGTTCTCTGATCATTATGCTTGATTTACATGATAGTTATATCATCATTTCTAATAACTGAATATGGAAGCATTATGAATACTCATAGGAGCATTGAAACATAAACTTCAGTTTATCATACTACGGGTAGTATGCAAGTGCCCTGTTCATACACACCAGCGACAGAACAGGTTGGACCCTCACAGGTTGAATAGAAGGAGAGGTTACATAGTTACTGTGGAATGTACATGGCCAGAGACAGGAGGCTGTACGGTGATAAGGCATGCAATAATACAATCTTCAAGAATATTGAATTTGTTTTAGGGAGTTTGTTTGATTACCCCTTAATTAACCTTTCCAGTGTAAGATCTCATCCTATAACACCATACTCCAAGTAATATGGTTAGAGGTATTCAGATTATATGTAATTGACTATACTGAGAGAGTATTTGCTGAAAAACTATTGTACACATTTTGTCATTGGGAAAACTGAAGCTTAAATGCTTATCTCCTCAAACTCCTCGAAGCTATTTTTGGTCATTAAACACAACTACAACAAATAGGGAAATACGCAGTGGTGACAATTCTTTGAAATGTGTTACTACAAAAAGCATGTTTTGTCAAATGAAAGCAAAATGCAGATATGTACAATAAAGTAGTTAAATGCATCATACATCCTACAGCATAATGACATTATGAGATTTCACTGACATTGAGTCAACCGTTTTTTACCCTGGGTAGAGTGAAGGAAATCATGATAAATTAATTATAACCATTGTACAGTATACAGTACACATGCATCAATGTAAAAAAAACAGCCTGACAGTTGAATTGTCTCTGTGCTGAGCATCAGTGATGCGACACCTCTGTTGTCTAATGTGAGTCTTGTTGTTGTGTTTTATTGCTTGTTTGGATTGTTTGGTATTCATAACGCTGTCTTACCCAGAGAATACAAGCCTGATTACTAAAAAAGTATGCTTAATCTTAAAAATTAAATACAAATTCAATGGAATCGCAAGTAAAATATGTTAGTCGAAAGGTGTGTGGTCCATCACCTAACTCCACACAATCAGTGTGGATTTATTAATTAGGTCAAAGGTACACTGTAATTCCTGTTGAAACAATTAAGTTTGGCCCTACTGTTGATACATTCACAGACATGATAAAGAAGATACATAGAGCTGTAGCTGTAACCATGTGCAAGTTTGTGCTTGGATGTGCTTTCATGCATGCTCAATTCTTCTTTGTCACTATACAACATTTAGGACTAGGTCAAACCTGTTGGCAACATTGGCAGCCAATGGATATGTTCAGAAATAGTTACAGAAACACAAAATGGGCCAGAGAAGAACAAACTATCAAGCAAGAGAAAGCAAGCAATTAAGGAAGAGAAGAATGGTCACTATACATGTGCAGTATCCTAGGTGCCAAAACACTACTGAATGTAGTATTGGCCACCCTGCTACAACCTCCTTCAACCTCCTTCACCCTGCTACAACCTAGTGTGCCCTTCAGCAAACATTTGGTCAAATCTTAGTTGCGGCTCACAGAGAATTGCGGTGGCGGAAGACATAATATAGAACTGGTTGGTTTTGTGGAAATATGTCATTATCTTCCATTGCGTCCCTCAGTACATTTTTAGAAAGAGTAACAAAACGGGCTTACCACAGCTATAGAGAGAAGACCTGGAATGGGAACTCTGCTGTGGGAATTCATATTTTATAGTGCTTTTAGGAGACCTATAACACAATACAGTCTAAGCAGATTAGAGTACATACGTATCAGCATGTGAAGACCAAAGCTGGAGCAACCGAGCTGTGTCATGGAAGGCCAACCCTGGTGGTCACATATGGGATGGTTCAGTCAGCGGAGAGTACAGTAATAGTAGGTGTTTTTGCAGTGCTCAGAGTGGGTGTTGTCAGGGTGGGCTGGGGACGGACGGGGGACGGGGTGCTGGCGGTTGCTGCGCTGGTTGTGTTCCCGTTAAGCGTGCTGCTGTTGCAGGAGGCAGCCCTGAGACGTGGTGGTGTCGGTGGTGGGAGCAGGGAACTTGCGGGGGCAGCAGTGAGATGGGGGTCCTTCTCCACTAATGGAGGGGGCGGGGGATTCTACCTCTTCCTCCAGCTCAACAGCCTCTTCCTGCTCTCTTTCAGACAACAGCTGCTCTGTCCCCCAGTTTCACTAATGGTATTCCCCACAGGGATAGAGAGAGGCTGGCCTGTGGAGATGGTGGCTATCCAGAGAGGAAGGTTGCTGCCGCCCCCTGGTGGCCGCTGGTTCCTGTGCACTCTGACCTCTGACTCCAGCCCACAGCAGAGGCTGCTCTGTTAGATAAGAGAGATTAGATAGAAACAGAGAGAGTAGATACATAGATAGAGAGACAGAGGGGGTGCTACACATTGGAAAGTACCTTTAGTTTTGACCTTCTCTAGTGATTTGTACAGAACCAGGGAAAGGACTATCAGGAGGTGGTGGGTCCTACTCACCCAGGTCTGTGGTAGTGATCATTCTATCAACTCTTGAGTCTCAGAGAACTGCAAACACATCAAGACAGGATGACAATGAGAGGCCAATGGAATGACTACAGGGGATAGATTATTTGTAATGGAACATTTGGCACAGAGAAACTCACCTGTTGGCTGGAATTAGCTGAGGGCGGGGTGATCACGCTTTGATCCAATAAGGGGTTGAGAGGGGCAGGGCAGGGTAGGTGAGTGGCACGCCAGTAAATATCTAGATATTCGGCCATGTGTTCACAAGCATCCTCTAGCTGGTTCTCATCCAAAATAACATCAAACATCTCCTAACAGAGAGCAGAGGACAGGCCCAAATAAATATAAAACCCAAACTGCCACAGTTAAAACCATAGCACTGTATGAAAAGCAATAATGATGTTGTTTAATATTGCTTTTATAGTGTCTAAAGCATCTTTGAGAGAATGAAGAATACTCCCTTATATGCACAGTATAAACACTTCTTAAAAAATATATGTTAATAGAGAGTTAAGGAAGGATTGGTGAGAAAGAGGGGGATGACATGCAGGATATGTTGATGACCAGAATCGACCCAGGGACCATCTGATAATATGATATGAGCCTTGGTGTGCTACGCCACCCTAAACTGGGGTGGGCAGAGTAACTTACGGGTGGACACTGGGCTAGTTTATCCCCTGCCATCATCTGGACATTGAGGTGCTTGCTCTGAGACTTCCCCCGAGATTTGATGAGCCTATGAAGAACCTGTGAGAAGAGGAGAGAGAGAAAGAGCGATGGGTAGAGGGAAAGAGACAAAGAGGAAGAGTTGAGTAGAGGAGAACAGACTTCCCCCCGGTGCACTGAGTGACTGACTGACTAACTGGCATACAGACAGACAGACTGACTAACTGGCAGACAGACTGACTGACTAACTGGCATACAGACAGACTGACTGACTAACTGACAGACAGACAGACAGACAGACTGACTGACTAATTGGCAGACAGAAAAACAGACTGACTAACTGGCAGACAGACTGACAGACTGACTAACTGGCAGACAGACAGACAGACAGACAGAGAAGACAGACAGACTGACTGACTGACAGACTGACTTGACTAACTGGCAGACAGACAGACAGACAGACAGACAGACTGACAGACTGACTTGACTAACTGGCAGACAGGCAGACAGACAGACAGACTGACTTGACTAACTGGCAGACAGGCAGACAGACAGACAGACAGACGGACCAACTGGCAGACAGACAGACTGACTGACTAACTGGCAGACAGACAGACAGACAGACAGACAGACTGACAGACTGACTTGACTAACTGGCAGACAGGCAGACAGACAGACAGACAGACGGACCAACTGGCAGACAGACAGACTGACTGACTAACTGGCAGACAAACAGACTGACTGACTGACTGACTGACTGACTGACTGACTGGCAGACAGACAGACAGACTGACTGACTGACTGACTGACTAACTGGCAGACAGACAGACTGACTGACTAACTGGCAAACAGACAGACTGACTAACTGGCAGACAGACAGACAGACAGACAGACTGACTGACTGACAGACTGACTTGACTAACTGGCAGACAGACAGACTGACTGACTAACTGGCAGACAGACAGACTGACTGACTGACTGACTGACTGACTGACTGACTAACTGGCAGACAGACAGACAGACTGACTGACTGACTAACTGGCAGGCAGACAGACTGACTGACTGACACATAACGTGTGCTGTGGGTAAGTGTGACTCTGTACCTTAGGCGAGGAGACCTTGACGTAGACAACGATGGGGGCCAGGGAGGTTTTGAGGAGCTGCGCTGGGTGGTTGATGGTGTCAGCGTCCAGCACCACGAGCTGCAGGGTCTTGGCCAGCTCAAAGATCCTCTCAATCTCACTCTGGACCTCCGCTAGCACCAGGACCAGGGGAGACACAGTGTGAAGGCAGAACAGACCAAGTGAATAAAGGACATGCTTTACCGGAGGTTCAGCCAAAGCACTGTATTGGTCCTGTGATGGTGATCATCTCTAACCACGGCCCTAATCAGTAGTAGAGGTCCCACTCACCCAGACTGGAGCGTGTGTTGGACCTCTCCATGATGGCTTTCTTGTTCAGTACAGACCGTTTAGCCAATGACAGATCAGCAGTCACTCGTGTAATAGAGATCCTGGAAAGCACACACCTTATCAGTACAACACCACTTTAAGATCATTTCACACAGGATGAGCTTAACTCACACTTTGTCATATCTAACAAAGAAAGACTGCCACAAATCAGTTTCCACCATGAGATCTAAACACAAAATCAAAGAAAGAGTGGTCTCTGGTTAAGCAGCCACCATGCTACAGCTGTACCCACCTCCCATCAAACCTGTGCTTCAGGAAGTCAAACAGGGCTTTCTGCATCATGTCTGTTACCTGGGAGACAGAGGGGGAGGAACAGCAAGCTGTTAGTAATAGTAGAATTCTCCAATGATGACTCTGAAACAGACCCACCATCCTCTCTTTAACAGAGTCTCCATTTTTTTCTAGGAGGGCAATAAAAAAAAGCTGAGGAGTATATGGTTCAATCAACTACAAATGATAGCTGTCGTCTTTTGGTGTGACTATTTAAAGCACCCATTAATAGGTAGGCTGTGTGTTCATTCGCAGTCTCATGACAGATATTGTGGTAGGACTGAGTGAGGCAGTGGTGCTTGAATAGAGATGAAGACTATGAGAGAGACCTTCACCTAGCCAGCGTGTGAGGTGAGGCAGTCTAACAGGCCTGAAAAATGGATGTGTTGTGAAATAGAGGATAAAACCAGCAGTCTTACTGCATGCTGAAAGAGAGAGAGAGAGAGAGAGAGAGAGAGAGAGAGAGAGAGAGAGAGAGAGAAAGAGAAAGAGGGAGGGGGAGAGAGATGGAGAGAAAAAGGGAGAGAGAAAAGAGAGAGGGAGGGAGAAACAGAGAAAGAAAGGGAGAGAGAGATAGAGGCAGGCTGACGTACGGTGCTGGAGCATCCCCAAAGCACATCACCAGAGCGATGCATGAATATTTCACACACACACAAAACAAACGGCTTGGCACACAGTCTCCGCAGTCACAGAGGAGAGAGGGAGGCAGAGAGAAAATGTCGAAAGCAGGGAGAGATTTTATTAAATTATATGCCACACAGTTGTGTGGATTTCGTTTATTAAGCCAATTGAAGCTAATTATAGTCAAATCACACACAGTATCAATCTACTTATACGTATGTATATTATGTATTCTATATGAAACAGGTACAGGAGATATTAAGATATAATGTACTTGGTATCTTGTGATTGTGTGTGGGCACATGATTCATATTGTGTTTGGGGTAATTTGATATGTCAAGGCAGGCCTATTGTATCAGTGCTAATGGAGTAATGGAAGGGAACTGAGCTCTCTCCTCTCCTCAAATATCGATCAGATTAGCCTCTCACCTCGTAGCCTTTCAGGGAGGGGCCCACCAGCACCACTGGCCTCATGGATGGAACCACATCATAGGGCGGAAGGTGCTCTGTCTGCACACACACACACACACACACACACACACACACACACACACACACACACACACACACACACACACACATACACACACACACACACACACACACACACACACATACACACACACACACACACACACACACACACACACACAATATATATATGTTCATAGAAACAACCCTTCTACCACTGTGTAATTAAAGAACAGGACAGTGTGGATATGAAGCTAGTTTCTTTTTTTGCACATCCATTGTTGTGCGTCTCATGCTCTGATACACAGTAGAGGAAGCTGCATTACGAACTTACCTGCTTTTGCTTCTGTTTGGCTTTTAAAAACAAGAGAACACACATTTAGCAGAAAAACAAATATGCATATAAAGGTCTGGAAATTGACACTTACAGAAAAACATGTTATGATGGAAAAGAGGGAACATTCTAAGTGATCAGTGATCAGATAAGTGATCAGTGGCCGTCATCTTTGCTAGTGGTGTTACGTGGTTGGCTCATTCTGCAGAACTCATCCCTATCGAGACTGAAGACCAAGATTGGATAGATGTGAAAATGGTGCAGGGCTAAGACAAAAGCCTGCTCACATTATGGTCTTCCAGGAGCAGGATTGGCCACGCTTATAGCAGAGACATGACAGACGGCTGAAGGCCACACTCACTGTCACCCACCTGCAGATGGTGGTGTGGACCGCCAGCCTCCAGAAGACGCGTTCCCTCCTGCTTTCCTGTGGGATGAAAGGCCAATTAATTTCAATACAACTTTATTAATCCCCTCAGCAGACAATTAAACAGATTTTTTTTCATGGAAATGAGTCCCTCTAACATTACGCCATAAAACCGACAGTATTTTATATACTATATTCACACCTTGCTTACAAAGGTGGAGGGAGAAACACAGGTTTCCGAGTGGACAATGAGTAGACTGGGGTGTAACAGGGTTGATTTAAGGAGCTAATGTAACCTCTGACCTCTGTGCCTGTTTCTGTTCCTGTTTGATTCTCATGGCCTCTAGTTTGACTGGGCTGGGGATGAAGGTGATGTCAGCCCCTTCCTTCACCAGCCGACCAATCCACCAGTCATTGCTGAATTTCTACAGAGCAAACACTGCCGTCACTTTTTTTTTAAAACACAAGGTGGTTCACATCTCTAATGTCGTAGCAACTGATACGGACAAATGTTGTATTAATTGACATGTATTCAATGAAACACTAGGCTGTGATAGCTTTTGGTAGAAAAACAGATATACTAAATATACTGAAACACCCCTCACCTCTTTTATATGTAGAAAGTCTTTGGTTTCAAAGTTGATAGCAGCACCTTGGACAGGGCAATCTTCATCTAGAGCCCCACAGTAACTCACATTGGTTTTCACTGCAAATGCTACTGGTTTAGACTGTTGAGGCGCGAAAGACACAAAAACACATTGAGTGTTTTAATCCTGTATCTACCTTTAGGTTTCTGTTTCTAAAGTCTATGTTATGGAATAAAGTTAATAAACACTACTCCACATCGACTAGTAACTGTCTTAAATCTTCAGTACTGAATAAAGTTGAATGTTAAAGCTGAATGTCAGACCCACCCTTAGAAATGTCACTATAAAGGCTCATTATAGGTTACACATAATAAGTACCCTGACAATATTCTATTCTATGGGGTATCCACTCTTAAAATTATATAATAAAGACCAATTATGTGAGGGTGTCCTGCCAAACCCCAAAGTGAGTCTCACCTTGGCTCTCTCCAGCTGCAGTTGAGCCTGGCGCTCGGCTTCACGCCGAGACGCCTCCTGGTCTTCCTCCAGGGACAGGTCGGAATCCGAGGGTCTACTCGTGTAGGAATCGGCTGAACCCTGAGGACCAGACAGAAGAAAGGGAAGTCAGTTCAGACAGAGAAAAACTCTGGTCTGGTCATCTCCTCAGGACAAGGCAAAAGCACAGCTAAGGCAAGTTGAAGAAACCAACTCAAGGTTAGAAAATATGAACTACAGTACCTGCTATATATCTGGCCTGACTGGACCCATGTGATCTAGCTAGGACTGGCAGTTCCTGTTGCTTTTCCAAAGCACACCTCTCAGGGGAACATGTGCGCGAGCACTGCAACAACACTAAGTAGGCCTACCAACTAACACCTCTGTTTATTAACTGAACCAAGGAAAGCCTTTGAAGACTCTATCTGCAACAGATGCTCACACCATATCTGTACTGTGTAAGAATACTCAATTAGACCCTCACTCTTTATAAGTCTATACGGTTCTATTGCATAAAGCTAAATATCACCAACACATTCTCATTCACTTGATAGTCGACATTACCATGGAGTTAAAGGTCGAGTATGTCGATTCTTTTTGCTTTAAATTAGGGCTAAATGGCCATGATAGTAGCCATGGTAGCCATCAATGAGTGAGATCACATGATTAAGAATGAGTGCTGTATTAGTCAAAACAAAGCGTTTTCTAAAATCTGGTGTTGGGTAAGACACTGGCCTTTACGTGCCTATTTTACAATTGTTTGTTCACAAGGATATAATAAACATGTTTGTTTAGGTGGCAAACCAGTTTATGTTAGGTGGCATAGCGGGTTAAGCGTTGACCATGTAACCGCAGGGTCCTCGGTTCGATTCCGGCCGGGGACATATCCTGCATGTCATCCCTCCTCTCTCTCTCACCCATCCTTCCTGTCTAAATCTCTACTGTATCTGTCAATAAAAATAAAAAAATAAAGAATATATATATATATTTTACATTAATTATAATTACATTTTCAAATTCAATCAATGAGGCCCACTGGGGGAGAAACACACACAACTACATGCTGGACCTTTAAGCCATGAACACCTGACAGCAACCAACTTCTAAAAAAAGATAACAACACTGAGAGCATAAAAACATCACGTGTAGAAGACACACTCTCTCTCTCTCCTTCGTCATATCATACACAGCATACACAGCCTCACAGGCAAACTAACCTGCCAGGGGGTAAAAACCTTTCCCTTCCTCATCAGCTCAAAACCCTACACACACACACACACACACACACACACACACACACACACACACCCTGCCACCCCTCGGTCCCAGCTGGGCACAGACTACTCACGTGCCAGACGGACGCACCCACACAAGACTGCCAAATATAGCTCAATAACAACGGGAGCAACCCGCTTCTTCTTTTTTTTCACCTGTCTCCACCCCCCCCCCCCCCCCTTCCCCCATCCCTCTCCTCCTCCTGTCCCAAAAACATTTCAGCTCGATCCACCAGCACAGAGTGTGGCTATCATTTAAATATCAAAGCGTGCCGGAGGGGGATGGCGTCTAAAGATACCAGCACAGGAAGAAACAAAGCATAATTAACAAGACATGGGATTGGTTAGTGCTGCAGATGGAGTGACTAATACACTGAAAAACGGATTGTGTGAATATACAATCTTTTGCAGAGATCACTTTCTGCTCACAGGAAGGTGTAATGCCCTCAGTCTTTGCACCATGGGTGTACAGTAATAGGCTTAATGAATGGATAGAATGCCTATAGAGGATATGAGGAAAACAGGGAGACAGGGATATGAGGAAAACAAAGTATACAATGGGTTTCCTGTACGATCAGCATGATCCCTTATCCAGTAACAACATCCATTCTTGTGCAAAGCACTAAGAGCTCGACAGCACGTAATCAATAGTACATTACTACACAGCCATTCCACATCAGGTCTATAATTTACAACATAATCAATGACAAAACCCAAAATACTATGTTTTATGTATTTCTACTGTACTATCGGCTACTCTCTTTCTCTTTGTGATTCCAGGAATGTCTGTCAAGTACCACCAACAACCAGAGCAGCCCAGAGAGGTGTGAGGTGGAAGGCCGGAGGAGAGGCAATCAGAGGGAGAAAAGAGGAGAGGGTAGGATAGACTCTCTGGACCCACTCTGGAAGCCCTCTCTCCCTGTCTCTGTCACTAACCTGGCACATAAGTCCTCCACCACAACCACTGTACACGGCTGATGAAGCCTGGTTTAATACTGCCTCAGTATATTCAGATGTCCACTGCCATATTTTTTTATTTTAATCCAAACAGTAACAATTGTCAGTGTGATATTCAAGACTACCCTCAATGTAGCCACATGGAGTAAGGTGAGATCAGCTGAGCAAAATGAATGTGTTTTTTGAGCAAATAAACACAATGCAAGAGTAGAAACTTCACCTCAGCCCTCTTCCTTAGAAAAGATCTGAGCCTATAACAACAATCACAGAACAATCAATCGTATCTCATACCAGAGCTTTTAGACCCAAAGCCTTAAAGATACAACAGCTAACCAAGCTAACCAAGCTAACACTAAGTCATGTAATAATAGGAGAGACATAATAATAATAGGAGAGGATAGTCTCAGTATCTAAGCCGCTCTTCCGCACACACTCACATTGCTTTTCCCTCTCACACAAATAAAAAAGATCCTTTCTTACTGGAACTACTCTGCCAAACAGAATTAAACATGAGTGAGAACATTCACGCAGTAGCACAGTCTGGCCAGCAGGTGGAATCCCACACATTACAGTTTGCACGCCTCTCTTAATGAAGATTCTTAAAGGACATGCTGCACTTGTACTACACTGCTACACTGTACTGTACTCCATCTACCTCTTCCATTAAACCTTCAGCTGAATTAACCCCATGTACCCTTCCTTCCTAACCCCGGTTTGAAAAGGACATGATCTGATATGATCATGTTATTGCCTACCTATGCCATATCATTTTCAAGACCCACAGTTAAAGAGAGAGAAAGAGAGAGAGAGAAAGAGAGAGAGAGAGAGAGAGAGAGAGAAAGAGAGAGAGAGAGAGAGAAAGAAAGAGAGAGGGAGAGAGAGAGAGAGAGAAAGAGAGAGAGAGAGAGAAAGAAAGAGAGAGAGAGAATGAGAAAGAGAGAGAGGGGTGCCCAGCAGTGAGGAGATGTGGCTCATAGCAGATGGAGGAGAGCATTAAAGATGATGAGAGAGAAGAGCATACTGATAAACAGCATGACAGAGACAGGGTGGAAGATCCACATGAGGTACCAGGACAAAGTACAAAGTGGAGCACAAAGTACACAGAGGTGAGATGGAGAGACAAACTGCTCCTGTGTGTCCGAGGAGGAGGAGGAGGAGGAAGAAGGAGGGAGGAGGGTGGGTAAATGCTGACAAAGTGAGTGAACAAGAATAGACTTCTGCTGAGGCAGGGACAGTGAAAACATGAGGAGAGAGAGAGAGGGGGGTGGGGGTGAGGGAGAGGAAGAGAGAGAGACAGAAGAGGTGCCAACGGTGAGTAGAGGTGGCTCAGAGCAGATAGAGAAGACAGACAGACAGACAGACAGACAGACAGATGCACAGTTTAGAGCGATAGAGAGAGGCAGCAAGCAAAACAATACCTTATTACAGATGAGTCCTGTAGCGCTCGAGTCGGAGGCAGACATGCTTCTACTGCCTGCTCTCTCTTCCCCCCCATCGCACAGAGGCGGTACACTCCCCTCAGCCCGTGGTTACAGGCAGGCAGGGAGAGAGAGAGGTGCGCTTGGCCTAAGTGCTCCACACTGACGTTACTGCGCTGCCTCAACAGCCATTTCCTATACAAAATTGATGCTCTGACTGCAGCACTGGTGCATACACACACGCGCCCTCCTACTGGTCAGGTCCACTCCCCAGCTTCAAACAGCCTTCCTCCCTTTCTGCTAGACCTCATTTCTTTGGCTCCCTAGTCCAACATCCCCCTCCAGTTACACAAGACGCCACTTATCCACGTGCAGCACCGTTTCCCCTACTGTACACCAGACCTCATAACATCTATCCCTTCTCTTTCTATGAGAGTTATTGTATTTTTCTTGCTTCACATCATATCTCTCCTGCCTTTATATTACATTGCACACCCCATACTTTTTCCTAAACCACCTCCTTCTACATACTGTATTATGATGAAGCTTTCTACCAACGTACTGACCAACTCAATAGATGGACCAGCAGGTTGAACCTCCACACTGTACACACATTACATACATTACATTACATACATACATACATACATACATACATACATACATACTGTACATAAAACAAAACAGAGATAGAGATGTAAGAAGGGTGAGTCCATACCTGCCATGATATCTATGTCAATTAGCTGAATAAACACTTTGTCCCCAGTGGTCCTGCTCTCCTTGTTAGCAGTGCTAGAACATGACAGGACTAGATTAAGACAGGGCTAAGACAGGACAGAGAGGAGGGTTGGTTAGGTTGCTGCTGGAGTGGCTAACTGCTGCACCCTCCTCTTGACACAGACATGATGCATGAGGCTATAGAAATGCAACGGTGAGTCAGCAAACAGCCATCTCCAGTCCATCATATGTCTCAATAGGGTAGTAGAGAGATCCATAGTGGCAGAGAAAGCCTTATTGTTCCTGGCCTGACTTAGGCTCTATTATAGAACTGGGCCTGCCTGGCCTGTATGGATCCCCACGCTGCCCCAAGCTCCAAGGACCCTACTTTAGAGTCCATTATGCTGGCAGCAAGCACTGTCTTCCCTCATTCAACTTTAGCTGCTTAAGGATTAAGTGCACTCCACCAGTGCTTTTAGCAAAACATTTCTCAGGGCTATATTTCTGCATGGCTTTTTAGAATTAAAGACATGCATACACACTCTCTCTATAACACGCACACGCACGTACACACACACACGCACACGCACGCACACACACACACACACACACACACACACACACACACACACACACACACACACACACACACACAAATAAGAACAGCAAGCTCCTCAAAGAACAGAGAAGATGGGATGACTATTTGCATCATTAGTGTTGTGCTGGAACAGCTACTGAGTCGCAAAGGCTTTAACAAACAGATGGAGTGGAATGCAGAGAGAGAAAAAGAAAAAACAAAGAGGGAGAGAGAAAAAAGGAGAGTGAATGAGGGAAAGGGAGTAGAAGGGGAGGGAGGTAGGAGGGTGAGTAGAGGGACAGTGAGGGAGAGAGAGAGAATGTCAGTATATTTCAGCCCAAGGACTGGAGATTGAAAACTGAATGTTTTTTTTCTGTGAGTTGTTCTAAATATAGCTTCCCTCCATTCTCTCCTCTCCTCTTGTGCTGGGTGATCAGCCTGCCTGGTTTACCAGACTTCTCAGGAACTGTGACATTCCTTAGGCTGGGTAGGTAGGGTAGCAGGCAGGGAGATTCTAGAAGGGTGGGCAGTTCACCAAGTATTACTGAATTCCGTTAACAAAGAGCAGCAAAATTGGACTATGCCACAAAACTCGATTAAAATCCACTGAAGCCAAACATTATATAATTGAGATGTGTGAACATTCAGTCACTCAGGCAGTTGAGGCCTCCACTTGAAAGCTCTGAGATTTTGTCCTGCACGCTCCTTCCTCAGGTCAGGTCTTGGAACATAGCTATAAATATATTTCAAACATAAACCTTCCTAGCTGTGTGGCACTAGAGTATGTGCTCAAGTCTCTCTATAATGGCCCAGGTGTACTGAGGCAGTACCTGTCACCCAGGTACCCAGCGGGGTGTGTGTGTGAGTGTGTGTGTGGGTGTGCGTGCATACATGCGTTGTAGAGGAGCCCACTCAGGCACGTGAGCTGGGATAGCATTACAGACAGAGGAAGTTCAACCAGACCCAGAGAGTGAGAGAGTCCCCTGATAGCGCAAGGAGAGCAAGGCCTGAGTCAATCAATATGAGAGACACACAGATTGATACTTCATCCTGTCCTGAGCAGAGAGCATTCCCCTCCCCCTGCTCTAAAGTTACCACAAACTGCTTACTTCAGCTTTTATTACCACCCCCTACGTCCTAAAATAATCACTTCTGTGTCATTTCACCACCGTTACACAACAATAATGCACCGCATCTCTCCTGTAGACCTGCTTCCGCACTCAAGGACACCAAGTTCTCACAAGGAAGTGTGTTCCCAACGCTGTTTAGATGCCCGCTATTTAAAAATAGGCGGCGTTCTCACATTACTGGGAGAAATGGTGCTGATGCAATGAAGACAGTGTAATGATATGAATCATCGAGATGAAGCACCACGGACACAGGCAGCCAGGCAGGCATGCCATGGAGCAGGAGCAGGAGCGGGAGGAGAGGCAGGGTGCAGAGTGCAGAGTGAGAGAGCGTTTTGGCCAGGGATCTCTATCTTTCTTCCACGCTGTCGACATGGCCTTGCTCGCTGCTGTGCATACTTAGGCTTTCACCCCCCCCGGGAATCCCTAAACCTGACTCCACCAAACTGCTTCAAAGGGCTGTACTGAGAATCTGGAGCTAAGCTATAACCCATATGAGCCATGTACCTAAGAGTACAGTGTTGCAGCATCCTGTTTTGATGCCTTGTTTAGAATATGGCCTAATTCCTGAGTCTAGTTTTAATCAATTGGTGCATATTGTGCAGATCTGGTAATCTCACTGAGAGGAATGGTCCACACATCTTATCATAATAATAAGAGAATCTCTTTATCTTTATCATTGTGCTTTTCATTATGGATTTTGTTTTTTTCTATTAAAATAGGGTATATATGTAAAATAACGTTTTTAGATTTGTGTTTGGATCACTTTTTTTGTAAGGTTATATTCACGAATGAATTCAAACTGTAAGTGGGCGGTAAACCTGCTGCTTCCACAGTCATTCAACTGGGTGGACTGATGATGTGAATGGTGAAATGTGGGATTGTGACGTGTCCCAGAGAAGACTTGCCTTGCAAACAAACAGTGTAAGGTGATCTAAGAATAAAAAGAGCCCACATTTCCGTTCCATTTTTACAAAAAGACCAAGAGAGTGAAAGTGATCAGACAGGAACGCAAAGAGAGACAGGAACTGGAGTCTTCACCTCTCTAAACTATGCTGGTTCATCAAATTTAATCAAGGCATAACACACTGATGCACCAACACACACACACAAGCACGCACGCACGCACGCACGCATGCAAACACACACACACACACACACACACACACACACACACACACACACACACACACACACAAAGCACTCTTCTCCTCACGGGACAGGCTTTTAGTGCTCTGTCTCATGCAGTATTTAATTGACCCCACACAGGAAGCCTAGCGGTCCCAAATGCACTCCTTCCCCCCACGCACAGAGAGAAAGCATGAACGCCTGTAAGTATGCCCACAGCTCCCCACCACTTTCCCTCAGCAGCTAAAGATCAGCACTAAAGCCCACATTTGGCCAATGAAAATACACCCTTATCATTATTGTTATAAACCAAGGAACATTTAAGGATGAAATAATAGGCACACCTCATCATTCAATTCAACAAACATCAATACAATAAAATTGTTGCAAAGAAACAGTATGCGTAAGTTTGTAAAATTCTTTGTTTTTTTTAAGGTAATTCTGATATATTTTTGTTGATTTAAGATTGACAAAGAAAATCTCACAAGTTCTGTTGTAAATACATCAGCCCAGAAATAGGCACAAATGCACTTGGCAACATGCACACACCCAGAACAGTAGCAGCTGAATAGTCTTGAAAGGGAGATGCCAGTGTACTTACTCAGTTGGAGGTAGGAGAGTGTGCTCTCTCTCTCGCTCGCTCAGCTAGTCAGTCATGGTGTGCTCTCTCTCCTGGGTAGCAGTGAAGTGTACTGTAGCGTGCTTGTAAGCAGTCTATCCTTCTCTCCCCCCCCCCCTCCTCTCCAATACACATCCCTTTGCCACGTCATTAGGGCTCCGATCTGTGTCTATCTCTATCCTGCACTGTCTCATTCACCTCATTCCTCTTCCTCATCTTAACTCTTACCTCTCTCTTTCTTACTCTACTGTTATTCATAGTCACCCAGAATTCCTGTTTCTCGAAATGTAACATGTAATGGGCACACACACACCACACGCACACGCCACACGCACACGCACACACACGCACACACACATACACACACAAACATCTGGCCTTTTCTGTTCGATTCCATATTGAGAAATTATGTTGATTCCACCGTCTTCAGTTTAAATATATGTCCATCTTAAGATCATTGTTATTCCTGCACACACAACTACTAGTCCCACTGTACCAGTGTAAGCCTTGCTGCATCAGTCAGACTGTACTGGATGCTGCCACCAACAACATTTCCCTTAAAGATGCTCTGCAGAACATCTGTATCATTTCAGCCACTCGTTCTAAAAAATTAGCACCAATGAGACAAAAAAGGGTCACCTAAACAGAAAGACATATTATTGGGCAAGTTCATACTGCAACCTATTTAGTAAGATTTTTCAGGATGCAAGATGAGGTTTTGCAGTATGATAAATGAATGAATGAATGAATGAATGGTCTTTATTGTCATTGATATAGTACAGGTACCAAACAACGAAATTTGGGAGGTAGGGCTCCCCTGGTGCTAGGAAGAAAAAAAACGAACAAGAAGGGAAAGGAGCTGGTTTACATAAATAAAGGCTATGTACACTATCCACTATACTATACTATACAAATAAAACACTGTGCTGTACTCTATGCTATGCTATACCTATTCTAACATTTCCTATTCTCTGAACCTTATGTACCCTAGGGTTGTCATATTGCACATAGTGTTATTGCACATTCATTTAAAGTGTCGCAGTTTGCAGGCTTGAAATGTACACATTTGTGCCTCAGCACTACACCTGATTTCAATCCAGCAGCTACCATCAATCCGTCCAGACTGTCCAGGGCCCAGAACCTAGGTCTTTGCTGTGTTCAGGGCCTGAATGGCCCTGGGGTAGAAGCTGAGCTTCAGTCTGTTTGTCCTTGCGAACATGGTCCTGAACCGCCTGTTCGAGGGCAGCCGAGCAAAGTGTTCGTACCCAGAGTGGGATGGGTCTCTGGAGATCTTGGAGGCCTTCCTGAGGCAGCGTGTGTTGTACAGCTCTTCCAGAGAGGGGAGGGGGGCGCCGGTGATCCTCTGGGCCGATCTCACGACTCTCTGTAGCGCATTCCTCTCTGCGGCTGTGCAGCTGGAGAACCAGTTGCAGATGCAGTAGGTGAGGATGCTCTCCACTGCGCAGCGGTAGAAGGCCACCAGCATCTCCTGTCTGATGTGGTCTTTCCTGAGGACTCTCAGGAAGAAGAGCCGCTGTTGTGCCTTCTTGATGATGGCTGCTGTGTTGTTCTTCCAGGACAGGTCATCCTGTATGTGCACCCCCAGGAATCGGAGGGTTGAGACTCTCTCCACGCTCCCTCCGTCGATGAGCAGGGGCTGGACCTCAGATTTTTTCCTCCTGAAGTCCACGATGATTTCCTGGGTCTTTGACTGGTTCAGCAGCAGGTTGTTAACCTTGCACAGCTTGCTCAGCTGCTCTACCTCATCCCTGTACGCCGCCTCGTCCCCCCCCCGAGATGCAGCCCGTAGGTGTAGAGGTTGTAGAGGATGGGGCTTAGCACGCAGCCCTGGGGGGACCCAGTGCTGAGTCTGAGGGCTGTGGAGGTGTGGGAGCCCACCCGCACCCTCTGGGGGCGGTCA